>NW_004949102.1:4761418-4762608 GCF_000317375.1 Microtus ochrogaster | reverse complement strand
CGGGAATTCACCAAGGCCAGCTGGCCTGAGTCTGAAAAAGCATGGGATAAAACCGGACTTGCTGAACATAGCAGACAATGAGGACTACAGAGAACTCAAGAACAAGGGCAAGGGGTTTTTGATCCTATATTATGGTTTCTCATTTTGATTTTTATGGCTTTATGTGTGTATGTGTTGTGTTTCTTGTGTTGCTTTCTTTTTTGATTTATTTTTTGTTTTCTAAAGAGAAGAAGAAGAAAAGGGGATATAGATGTATAAATGGGCAGGTCGGGAGGACCTGGAGAAAGTTGGGGGAGAGGGAAACATGATCAGATTATATTGTGTAAAAATTCTTTTAATGAAAGAGATATATTTTTATTTTATATGTAAGAGTGTTTGCTTGCATGTATATCTGTGTACCACATGCATGCCTGGTGCCCACAGAGGCCAAAAGATGGGTGTGGGATCCCCCTGAAAGTGGAGTTCCAAGTAGGTACTGATAATCAAGCTTGGGTCCACAGCATCTATTGCTTCAAGATTTGGTTGTGAATCCCAGAATTCTTGTATTAGAAACTGAACTCCCAAAGTCATATGTCAATAGTATTTTGAGGGGTTTTTGGGTTAGTGGTATATAACATCATCAGGGGAGAGCTCCTGTGATGTTACTAGTAGCTTTATCAGAAGAGGAGGGTCCAAGAGCACACACTTTCTCACCATTGATACTCACTACACGGGTTCTGCAAACCAAACCTGGGTCCTCTGCAAGAACAGCCAGTGCTCTTCATTGCTGAGCCATCTCTCCAGTCCTAGAACCACTAACTTTAGCACATTTAAATAGGAGAATCACTAGAACTTGGGTTTAGAATTCAAGTTCAATGATGAGGAAAGTCAAGGCTGATTTTTAAACCCTTGGTTATTGACTTGAAATTACTGTATCTAACACATCATCTTCCAAAACCCATATAAAATTAGTATAAGAAGTGGCCATAGCACCCAGGCGGGAGGGAGTTCCTTTGTTTCTATAGCCTGCCTGCAACAAGCAGAGGAGGCACCTTGTTTGCCACCTGCCCATCCAGCACAGAGGCCTGATCTCTCGGCGCCAGGAGACCCAGCTTTGGGGCACATAACATCAACCAGCCCAGCCTGTTTGGGCACTGGGTCCGAATCCTCGGGGCACCCAAGCGGGAGGGAGTTCCTTTGTTTCTATAGCC
>NW_004949102.1:4744154-4757613 GCF_000317375.1 Microtus ochrogaster | reverse complement strand
ACTGAGACAATGGGGATGATCTTTCGGGAATTCACCAAGACCAGCTAGCCTGGGTCTGAAAAAGCATGGGATAAAACCGGATTTACATAGCGGACAATGAGGACTACTGAGAACTCAAGAACAATGGCAGTGGGTTTTTGATCCTACTGCACATATTGGCTTTGGGGGAACCTAGGCAGTTTGGATGCTCAACTTACTAAACCTGGATGGAGGTGGGTGGTCCTTGGACTTCCCACAGGTCAGAGAACCCTGATTGCTCTTTGAGCTGAGGAGGGAGAGGGACTTGATCGGAGGAGGGGGAGGGAAGTGGGAGGCGGTGGCGGGGAGGAGGCAGAAATCCTTAATGAATATATAAATTAAAAAAAAGAAATACCAGAAAGCTAAAAAAAAAATTCATTTCTATTCATTGAAAAAAAAAAAAAAGAAAAGCAATTCCCATTCGGTTGCGTTTACTTTTCCATTGGTGCAAAACAATTAGGAGAAATGAAGGAAATTTTAGTACCGAGGCTGTATTGGTTACTAATACTGAATTGTGTCAGGCTTAGGAACACCGTCGTTCATGTAGTGGCAGTAAAAGTACTTTATACCCCATCTATGGACAAGGCTAGTGTATCAGTTTATGGACCTTGCGTTCCCCAGAGTGCCTGCTAAATCTGTGGGCTGTTCTCAAGTGCTCTGGTTTGCATTTGGATCCCCGAGGGAGCTGGAAAATCACATGAATGAACACACAGGCAAAGAGGTACCTGGTTAATTACGCATCACAGGAACTAGAGATGCTTGATTGCCTTTTCTCTGCTTCTCTCGCGAAGTTTTCACAGAATTCTATTAGCTAAACACCATATGATGTAAAAAGGTCTTGTATATCATATGCAACCTGATTCAAATGCCCTACTAATATCCTTTCGGTCTTGCAAAGAAGTTTAAATGGCCAAAGTGGACAGAGGACAACCTGATTGTTGTTGCTGTAGTGATTCAATCGTTGAGAGTCATGGCTACAAAGAGTTCTGCGTGGGGCTTACTGGGTTGGTTCTTAGTTTTATTCCCGGTAAATAAGCAGGCTTCAATTTTTGTGCCATAAAAGTGCTTCCCACTATGTCCCCATGCATGGATCCTTTACTAAATGGTCTGCTGGCTGGAGCCAGAGAAAACTCCAAGTTCTATGACTCAATGCTTCAGTGGCTTTCTATGGCTAAAGTGGAGATAATCGTTACCGCAGCCAACTACCACAGAGAAGGCAAAAACTAAAAATGTAAAATGGAAACCAGTCTCACTTTCATAATGTGGATAAGGAGAAATCTTAGCACCTAACACAGCTTCCCAGGAGCATATGTAGGACGAGAAACAGTGGTTCCCTGACCTCTAAAATGTACCTCACAGTTTTCAACATCTCATCTCAACCCGTGGAGCTGCAGGACTCAGTAGCTGTAGGTCCTCAGTGTGATGGTGTAGCTGTAACGTCCGAGTTCTTCTGGCCATCATCTCAGAAAACGCCGTCCACAAAGTTGACATATGGAGCCAGTACCTGGAGCAGTTGCAAAGCCAGCTGCCAATAGAAAATGCTATGTCTAAATGAAGAATAATGCCCAGACACGTGCTTTTTTAGCGTAGAGATGCGGGTGTCTGTTCTACCCTTTATTTGCAGGAAGTGAGTGTGCTAGCTGAACTAAAGCTGTCTATAGTTTTTTTTCGATGACAGCTGTGCGATACTTAAAAACATATGCTGCTTCCCATTTTGTCTGCTTGACACCACCAGACTGAAGATTCAGAAATGAGTTTCAAAGAATCTCTGTGGCATTGCATATTCTAAACCTTTCTCATAAAAGACACAGTCTTCCTGAGAAACTGAAACACTGCTTTCCAAAGTGGTTGCACAAGTTTGCATTCCCACCAGCAATGGATGAGGGAACCCCTTCTTCCACAGCCTCTCCAGCAGAGGCTATCATTGGTGTTTTTGTTTTTGGCCATTTTGCCGGTTTTAGGTTGTTTTTTCAAGTTTTTTTTGTTTTGCTTTTCCTTGTTTGTAAGGAGGTTGAGCATGACCTTAAGTGTCTTTTGGCCATTTGAACTTCTTCTGTTGAGAATTCTCTGTTCAGTTCAGTGCCCCATTTTTTAATTGGGTTAATTAGTATTTTAAAGTCTAGTTTCTTGAGTTCTTTATATATTTTGGAGATCAGATCTTTGTCTGTTGCGGGGTTGGTGAAGATCTTCTCCCAGTCAGTAGGTTGCCTTTTTGTCTTGGTGACAGTGTCCTTTGCTTTACAGAAGCTTCTCAGTTTCAGTAGGTCCCATTTATTCAATGTTGCCCTTAATGTCTGTGCTGCTAGGGATATACTTAGGAAGCGATCTCCTGTGCCCATCTGTTGTAGGGTACCTCCCAATTTCTCTTCTATCAGGTTCCGTGTGCTCGGACTGATATTGAGGTCTTTGATCCATTTGGACTTGAGTTTTGTGCATGGTGATAGATATGGGTCAATTTTCATTCTTCTACAGGTTGACATCCAGTTGTGCCAGCACCATTTGTTGAAGATGCTTTCTTTCTTCCATTGTATACTTTTAGCTCCTTTATCAAAAATGAGGCCCCGGACCCAGCAATACCACTCTTGGGAATATACCCAAGAGATGCCCGATCATATGACAAAAGCATTTGTTCAACTATGTTCATAGCAGCATTATTTGTAATAGCCAGAACCTGGAAACAACCTAGATGTCCTTCAATGGAAGAATGGATGAAGAAAGTGTGGAATATATACACATTAGAGTATTACTCAGCGGTAAAAAACAATGACTTCTCAAATTTTGCATGCAAATGGATGGAAATAGAAAATACTATCCTGAGTGAGGTAACCCAGACCCAAAAAGATGAACATGGGATGTACTCACTCATAATTGGTTTCTAGCCACAAATAAAGAACCTTCATCTGGCGATGGATGGAGCTAGAGACAGAGACCCACACTGGAACATAGGACTGAGCTCCCAAAGTACCAATGAGGAGCAGAAGGAGGGAGAGGATGAGCAAGGAAGTCTGGACCAAGAGGGGTGCACCCACCCACGGAGACAGTGGGGCTGATCTATTGGGAGCTCACCAAGGCCAGCTGGACTGTGACTGAAAAAGCATGGGATAAACCCGGACTCTCTGAATATGGCGGACAATGAGGGCTGCTGAGAAGCCAAGGACAATGGCACTGGGTTTTGATCCTACTTCTTGTTCTGGCTTTGTGGGGGCCTAGCCAGTTTGGATGTTCACCTTCCTGGATCAGGATGGAGGGGGGAGGACTTTGGACTTTCCACAGGGCAGGGAACCCTGACTGCTCTTCAGACTCGAGAGGGAGGGGAGAGGAGTGGGGGGAGGGTGGGCGGAGTGGGAGGCTGGGAGGAGGTGGAAATTTTTTTTTCTCAATAAAAAAAAAGAAATTAAAAATAAAAGACACAGTCTTCTGTTATGCCACTTGGTGACATGTCTCTCATGGGAATTCCTATCTAAAGAACAGTCTGTCTAGTGGGAAACCAGAGTTTCAGTGGATATGGAGGACTCTGTTCTACAACAGAGGCCATTGCTACTGGCCTACACAAACAGCATACGTCTGGACACTGTTGGCTTGGCAGAACATAGCTTATTTTCTTCTGTCTCATTATATAAGCACAGCGGTACTTTCCACGATACATCCTAAGAATTGGGGGCACACTTTGTCTGAATTCTGGATTGCTAGTCTGTGTGTGATCCAGAGCAGAGCCAATTATGTATTTCGTCTGTTTTGCGTTCTCATCTTTCCCATGGGTACATCTCAAGGCCAGTAGAAAGATACACATTTTTCCCTGCTGTGTCCAGCATGGCTTCCAGGATGGATCTGACCAGGACAGCAAAGGAATGAATAAACAGACAGACATACAGACACATGTGCAGGAATGCTAGTAATTGTGTGGACTGGGCTTTTGGATGCAGAAACTACAGAATTCCAAAGGCTCAGCGGTTTTTTTTTTTAAATAGAGAGTTGAACAGAAAACTGGGATTATTGCATATAAATAAAGAAGGAGGCAGGCTTAGCCAATCTTGGTAGGAGCAGACACTGGAGGACAGCAGTCTTCAGGCCACCAATATCTATGAGGGGTGGGAGACAAAACTGGGGTGAACATTTCCTGCATACACTATCAACATCCACACACAAACCAGAAGGGAAGGCCTTGCTTGCCTTTTCTCTCTAGGACTGAGGCTGTGCCTGTGTCAAAAATACACATTCATCAGGACCTCTCATGCTTCAGGCTTCCTCTGCTCCCCACATTCCCCTACTTTGAATCAGAGTAGGAAAACCACATCATTATCATCATTCACAAGTGTTATGTTTTGGATACATGTTCTGTGGAACATCCCTGACATCAGGGCTCTGGGGAGACAAAGGCATCTCTGGTAGGTCCAGGACATCCTTTCTGAAGCCTGCATCCCTGAGTTTAAGAGGAGGTTACTAATTGATTAATTGTGATGATACCAATACATCATGGAATAGAATGGATGAGGAACAAGGGATCAAGTATCTGAGGTATCACAGTGGGCAGCATTGAATGGGACATGTGAGCAATGGTACAATTGGATGCAGAGATTAGAAGGAGGATTGAGGACAGACTAAGGGCAGCCCAATTTTTTTTTTAAAAAAAACACATTAAACATTAAAAAAATGTGAGCAGTGAGAAATGAAAAGACAGGAAAGGAATAGCAAATAGAGACAAATTTAAAGGTAAAATAAGAGCAAGGCTTTCCTGGACCAAGCACAACAATATGCTATGAAGCATGGAGCACAATCAATCCAGGCCCCTGCTCTTGCATGAAGAATGGTGGAAAAAATGGATGTTGTATCCACTGTTTCTGTGGAGCTGACTGTTAACCACAAATGGGACTTTAACGTTCTAGATTCTCCTGGGTAGGTGAGCAGTAACCTCTTACAGAGTCTTACATGCTGCTTCTAAAACAAGGTGGCCAGAAACAATCACTTTTACCCATTAAATGCTTTAAATTTAACATCCAACGAAGCATCAGGACTGTGTACAATGGCTGCCTAATCACACTAATCATTCTGTGTTTTTGAGGTTTTCCATAGCATCCTTTTGGAGCTACCTGAGACTCAGGGATAAAGGTGTAAACAACATTGAAAAGGCTGATGAGATGGCTCAGTGGACAAAGGTCCTTCTTTCCAGTACTGACTGAGTTCAATTCCTGGCACCCACAGAGCGAAAGGAGAGAACAGGCTCCCTGTCTTCCAGCCTCCACATGTATACTATGACACATGTGTACACCCCCAAGCACAAATGAATAAATACAAATTTAAGAAAATAAAATATATGGATATAAAACCAAAAAAAAAAACCCACTGGTAAACGGATTCAAAAATGGCAGATGAAGGGCTGCTAATCAATATCATATGTTAATGTGCATGTGATGGTTGAAATAAAAATGACTCCCAAAGGGAGTGGCACTATTAAGAAGTGTGGCCTTTTTGGACTAGGTGTGGTCTTGTTGGAAGAAGTGTGTCACTGTGGAGGCAGGCTTTGAGATCTGTATGATCAAGCCATGCCCAGAAAGACAGACCACTTCTTGTTTACCTGCAAGTCAAGATGTAGAACTCTCAGCCCCTTCTCCAGCACCATGTCTGCCTGTATGCCGCCATGTTTCCCACCATGGTGATAATGGACTAAATCTCTGAAACTGTAAGCCACCCAATTGAAAGTTTTTCTTTATAAGAGTTGCTATGGTCATGACGTCACTTCACGGCAATAGAAACCCTAACTAAGACAGTCACCAAAAGATAGACCACATGATTAATTTTGGCAGGACATGGAATCCCTTCATTTCAGATCTTTCAGGATTCTTGGAAAGTCAATTTGATCCATACTCAACCCTTTATCTTTCTCTCTCATCCTATGATTCCTTAGAATAGTTTGTATTTTACTCAGTAGTGGGTCAGACTCTGGAGTTAGATTAAGATAGAAGCTTTTTCTCCCCTTGATTAAGCCTGTTTTTTTTTTCATTCTCTCTCATTTTTTTAAAAAGAAATTTATGACATTCATGTAGGTGGTACATGAACAATACTATTGTTACTTATTGTTTTAGTCAGTGTTCTATTGTAGTGAAGAGACAATGTGACCATGGCAACTCTTACAAAAGAAAGCATTTAACTGGGGACTTGCTTTCGATTTCAGAGGTTTAGTCTATTATCATCATTACTGTTCCATCTACATAGCTAAGAGTTTTATGTCAAGATCTGAAGGCAGCAGAAAGAACCACGGGGCTTGGCTTGGTCTTTTGAAACCACAAATCCCACCCCTAGTAACATTCTTCTTCCAAAAAGGCCACACTTACTTCAACAAGACCACACCTAATCCTTTCTCAAGTAGTGCTACTCCCTGATAATTAAGTTCTCAAATATATATGCTTATGGGAGTCATTCTTATTCATGGATGGAGACCTTTGGGGGTGGTCTTGATCCATCAAACCACATCAGTCTGGAAGGAATCCACAGGTTGTCATCCTCTGTGGAAACAAAAGCAGAACCTCTTTTCTAAAGCAACATATCCTTAGATTGAAGTCAAGATACCTTTAAAATATATAGGTCATTTAGCTTAGCAGCCCCCAGAATCAAATATCTCTCTATAGACAAAAATGCAAAGAAAACACAATAATATACATAATCCAGACCCTCTGTGTATATTCCATCTTTACGTGGTTTATTTTTCTTTACTCCTTTAATCTATGACTGCATTACTTTGTTTCTTTAAAAACATTTAAAGTTATTTTTCTATATCTTCTCCCTTTCAAGCCTATGTACAGTTTTTAAATACACTATGACCTGTTTAGAGGTTTATTTCTGTCTGAACCTGTCTTTATTGCATATCTGTAATTATTTTCTGATGAGGAGTACTTTAAAATGGTAAGCATTATGGTTGTGTCAGCCCTGGATGCTGGCTGGCTTCACCTCTCTTAGACTTTCAATATGGCAGAAGTACCTTACCACCAGCTCTGGGACCACTGGGTGGGAACCACATTTACCACCTCAACTCTGGGTAGCGCCGTGCAGCATATAAACCCTTTTTATCTATGTAAAAGCTAAATTTGCCTTGCAGTGCACTGCATGGGCTAGAAATACCTCTGTGCATGGCTGCTGACTCCACCATGCTCTCCTGCCTGTGCACTCCTAGCAGACTTGATCCCGCCACCTGCTGTGGTGGGGGCACTGAGCCATGGTCATGGTCTCAGCTACTTTCCTCCTGACCATGAGAGGCCACACAAACACCCAGATCTAAAGTGTATGGTGAGCATGAACCCCAAACGTTTGGGTGGCATTCTGTAGGAAGAGGCTGCTTGTTTGTTTCCTGGCCACCCAGACCTAAATAATCACACAGAAACTATAGTAACTGCAACACTGTTTGGCCAATGACTCTAGCGTATTCCTAGATAATGCTCACATCTTAAATTACTCATTTCTATTATTTTGTATTTTACCAAGAGACTCATGGTTTACAGTTAAGGGGTAAGGTTCAGTCCAGTGTCTGTCTCCTTTGGCAGCTACATGGCATCTCCCTCACTCTGCCTACGTTCTTTTCTAATTCTTCTTGGAATTCCCATCTTGTTGTGTTCTGCCCTGTGGGTAAGCCAAAGTAGTTTTATTCATTAACCAATAAAAACAACACATATAGAGAAGGACTTCCTATACCAAGCTTGGTACCAAACTAATACACGCTGTATTTTTCCTATACCCATTATAAAGTTTAATTTATCAATTAGGCAATAAAAGATTAATAGACATAATTATTAATAGCATGAAATGATTATAACCAGATAGTGTGATAACGGCTGTGACTGTGGCCTCTCTCTCTCTAGACATGGCTTGTTTTAGGCACTTATCCTGTTTGCTATGATGAAGTGAGGTGAGGAAATGCCTCCATGAGGAGAGGAAGTGAAGTGAATGAAGTAGGCATAGCATTTGGCTACTATATAAAGTTTTCCTGAACACAAGCCCTGGGATACTGCCATAGTGGACTTGATAACTGGAATGGTGACTAGGAGACGAATGGAGGGCAGCATTTACAGAGGCAATTTTCTGGAAAGGAGATGATTTATGCCTTTCATAATCATGGAATGGAGCAGGGTGGATGACATCACCCGATTCATCCTTCTTAGGACACAATTTTAAATTGTGATGTGTTATTTCAGAAATCTCTCATTTAGCCTTTTTAGATTGTAGTTGAGTGTGGGCAAATGCCATGACTGAGTGGAAGACTGTGAATGGGGGAGGGGAGCTATTATGGTGTTTGTGGCCAATGCTGTCTTTCTCTGGAGAAGTAAATAAAGGTATGCTGTATGGAAGCATCAGGCTACTTGTTCTAAAATACATTTTGGGTGCTGGCATGAAATGAGTCTGATTTTGTGCCCATTCTCTGTTATGCAATTCTAATTCTTTTCTGGTCATGTTTATTCTGGAATATTTAATACATTGTTATTGGAAGTGTAGTTTTCCCACTGTTAATAAATGCTCTCTATTTTTTTTTAAAGTTTGTATTTTAATTGTTAATCCTTTTCTTAAAAATAAAATGGCTGGAATTAACAAATCTTAGGTTCTGTAGGAATGTCTAGCTGGCAATGCACATTCTAATACAGACTTATTTAATCTCTGTGTCAGCCCTGTGTGATGGTGAGGAACAGGGCCATAAGAGTTCTGCCCAGGGTCACACTCCCCTGTGGGGGTAGGGGCAGAGCAGGATCACTAACTTTTAAATCTCATTTCATGGTACTTTAGTGCATCTTAAATGGAGAGTGAACTTGACCAAGGTGACTGTAAAGTCCTCAGCACTTCCGAGTCTCCAGAAGCCATCACAATACACGCTGCTGCTGTTTTAGCTACGGCGCAGGCCTTTTCTCTTTAGCCTGTTTCTCTTCCTCTAAGTCATACACAGATGGACAACGTCGCTTTATTTTTAACTTTTCACTAATATATATTAACTGAACAAAACAATGGGCTTTGTTGTGACATCTCTCTATACATACATCACAGACTTTGATCATGATCATCTTCATTACCTTGTCTTGTTTCCCCTTCCTCGTCCCCAGAGTCTCCCCCTTTTCCAAGTAATTTTTCTACTTTCATGTATTCCTTCTTTTTTAACTAAATCATCCCTTGACAATTTAATACGTATGTATAATGTATGTGGTCACTGCCATTAACCCCCTCCAACTCCTTCCCATTCCCTCTACAGATCCTTGCTTATTTTCATGTCTTTTTTAAAATTTACGATCCACTGAGTTTAATTAGGGTTACTTTCATGAATGAATGTGGGACTATTTATTAGAGCACAGGTTACACCCCTGAAGAAAAACGAGTCCTTCTTCCTCAGAAGGTATTAACTGCCAAACTTCTCAGCTAGGGTAGGGCCTCAAGAGCCCCTCCATCCTCTGTTCTGGAATGTTGATAGATTTTGTTTTATGCAGGTCTTGAGTAGGTCGCTACAGCTGTTATGAGTGCATGGGCCTTGTTAGGTCCAGAAGACAGCATTCCACAATCCTTTTCCCTATTCTCCACCTCTAATGTTATTTATGCCTACTTTTCCATATATTCCCTGGGCCTTGGGCTGGGGTGTGTGTGTGTGTGTGTGTGTGTGTGTGTGTGTGTGTGTGTTATATAGATGCTCCGTTTAGAACCGAGCGCTCAATAGTCAAAGTACTTTGAGCAGCTATGAGTCTGTGGATTAACTGCTACCCAATTAAAAAGGAAGCCTTCCTGTTCTTATTATTAATCTAGATTATGTAGGTAAGGGAAAACATGCAATATTTTTGAGTCTGACTTTTTGCTCAACATGATCTTAATTTTCCAAGATTAAAATTTTTTGAGTTATTTGGCTGTGAACACTCATTTTATTTAAATTCTGGCTGTGATATTTTAGCAAGCAGAGGGAATACTTCAGAATTCTTGCAAATGAGAAAAATATACTCTAAAAGTTGTTTTCATTTACAATAAATGTTTTAATATATTAGAATAAGTAGTCTATGTAATTCTGTATATGGTAATTTTTTTCTGAAGAACTTCTTTTGATCTTGCAGTTTGCTTTTCATATTTTTTTAGGGATTGCATATTTTCCAAGATCTTTTTATAAAGCACATTTTCATATTAGTTATCTCTCAATTTCCATAGTGGCTGTGCCGGTTTACACTCTCACAACACTGAAGACCTTTGAGAAAGCCATATGTAAACCTATTATTGTAGAACAGTCCTAAAATATACACTTATATAAAAAGTATTTAAGCAGAGTTCCTCTTTATGGAAGGATAATGCCTTTACCAGATGCATTGACTTTCAAACAAAAAGTGTCAAATGTAGATTATCTCACTTTGAACTAACTGTTGGCCAGTGGGGCCCCATAGACTCCTAAAACAGACTACTGGCATTGCATTCCTCTCAAGTCCTGATGTTAGGACTCTGTGGCTGGAGACACAGCATATTCAGTGTAGAGAGAGCAAGGTGGAACTGATCTGGAAATTCATCCCTTCTAGCTTTCACAAGGCCAGGATGTGCTACACAAACTGTTAGGGGATAAAAATTATCAACAGTTGTACCCAGCTGTGCTGTGAACCCTACAACCTAAAACAACAGTCCTCTGGGCAAGATGTGCCCACTGGTACAATACTGGCATGAATGTTTTGGGAGTAATCAACCACTTTCTGGTTGGATTTAAGCCTGTATCACAAGTTGGAACTCAAGCTTGGTTATCTGGACCAAGAACTCATGTCTGGCTGGGTTATAGGCCTCAGGGGAGAACTAACTGCCAATATTTGGCAAAATGGATATAATATTAAATTGCCTTGTAAATATTTATATTATTTACTCACAGGATAGTGCAACTCTCAGCTTTTATCAGAGTAACCTCAACTTCTTTCTGCAGCAGATGATGAATAACACAGAAACTTACAACTGGCTAACCTGAAGAACACAAGAGGCCCGGGAGTTCTCAGCTCTAGACAGGGCATCTATATTACAACTTCTCACCCTACGGCTCAGGCATCTCCATGGAAGAGGTGGTCAGAAGTAGAGACCTGCTGTGAAACAGTCTTTTCTGGAGAGCACAGGGACACCGCACATATGAACTCACAGTGGCCGTGACTGCATACCCCAGACCTTCAAAATATTGAGCCATCTAAACTTCTAGCATAGATGGAGAGGGGTACATAAAATCCCAACCCTCGCTGAGTGGTGTTTCCTTTGGTCTTGCAGTTTGCGTTTCCTATCTTTTTAGGGATGACATATTTTTCAAGATCTCTTTTTTAAAAACACATTTTCATACTAGTTATCTCTCAATTTCCATAGTCGCTGTGCCAGTTTGCACTCTCATCAGCACCAAAGACATTGGAAGAAAAGCTGTTGGCTTCTGGGGGAGGGAGAATCAGCTTACTTTGAATGTGGCTCTTGATATGTTGCCCATGCTCCAGGGAATGTCCCCACCCTCATGTGTATACGAGAATCACAAAGCGGACTCAGTAGGTTTTATAGAGTTCATGACATTGGGAGGAAAAATGATGTGGGATACGGGGAAAACTGGAGGATAGAAAATGTGGGTGGATTTGGCCAAAACACATTATATTCAGTTATAAAATTATCAAGTTTTAAAGAAGCAAATTTTCAGTTTTCTCCTGTATACATTGGCTATAGTAATATCATGTAGTTTATCGGTTTCTGCTATTGCTATGAAGGTTAAAGCGACTTCAATTAATGAGTTTAGCTGGATGGTGGAGGCACACGCCTATAATCCCAGTATTTGGGAGGCAGAGGCAGGCAGATCTCAATGAGTTCAAGGTCAGGCTGGTCTACAGAAAATTCTGAAATAGCCACAGAGAAACTGTCTCTCACAAAATTGGTAAACCAAAAATAAACAAACAAATAAATATAAAAATTAATGAGCCTAAAGTTGTCAGAATTACACCAGAAAATGATACTCAATAATCCTTAGCTATTGTTATTTTCCTTATTGGGTGGGAGCATTATCATATATACCTCACTGCAAAACAGCTGTGTAAAGAGCTAGAAACTTCAGTATTTGAATTCCAATCCAACTCCATGATGAATATTAAAATAACTTTGGAGTACAGCTCTTCAGGAATGATATGCTTTAAGAAAATAGAACATATAATTGCTGTCAACAATTGAAGAATATTGGTGAGAATATTTTAATAAAGCAATAATCAGTTCCTTACATTTTATTATGACACAGCCCAGTACATCAGTTTTTAAATCTTCAAGTTTACTCTCAGTGTGATCTTGGATGAGCTATTTGACTTTTTTAATTTAAAAATGTAAAGCCATAGTGAGAATTTCACAAATGAGTATTTACATAATTTCCACTCTTTCTCTTACACTTAAAATTCCCTTGTGTAACCCTCTCAAAACAATGACCTATTCTTTAATTACTATTATTACATATACATACACACATATAACTGACTGAGTTCATCTGATGTTATTATATGTGTTCAGGGTGGATTTCTTGGCGTTTGATAACCTGTCAGGAGCTTGTTCCTGGAAAATACTGATTTTCCCTCTCTTAGCAGCCATTGGTTACCTATAGTTCTTCATCTAAGACCTTGAGAGATTTCTCCTATCTGTGTTGGCATGTTAGCTGGTATTGCCATTGTGTAGATCTTGTCTAGGTTACCATATTGTTGATTGCATGGACACAGAGACCTCAAAGCATCCATTTCTTCTTAAATGGAGCTATTAATAGTGTGGACAGCCGAAGTCTGGAAAAGTATTAACTTAGTCCCAGACCCCAGACAGTGACTGACCCTTCTCTAGCCCCCAAAGTCCTTGATAATTCACTTATCAGCCACATGGAAATCTTTGGAAACCCATTTGAAATCCTTTGCTATGGTTGATAAACAGTGTTCATGTCCTTTCTTTTTGAGATTCCAGGCTCCAGAACTTTAGTAGAGTCATTTTCTGTCTGTATGTTTCTACCAGTTAAGAAAATGTTGCTCTCTCTAGCTTTTATTATGAAAATGTTAGCAGTGTACATGCACACATGTATGCACATATACTCATATTTAAATGTATTTCTAACAGTATTATAAGTATTTATTAGCACATAGTTGCCAAAAGTAACTTATTTGTCTTATAAAAGGTAACCTTCTATTAAGCTTGTTTCTTTTTCCTTTGTATAATAATTTCCTATTTCAATTTCAAGTTCTTTTACTTTTTTTTTACTTTTTTATCTATCTATCTATCTATCTATCTATCTATCTATCTATCTATCTATCTATCATCTATTTATTTTTTGGTTTTTCGAGACAGGGTTTCTCTGTGGCTTTGGAGCCTGTCCTGGAACTAGCTCTATAGACCAGGGTGGTCTTGAACTCACAGAGATCTGCCTGCCTCTGCCTCCTGAGTGCTGGGATTAAAGGCGTGCGCCACCATCGCCCGGCTTATCTATTTA
>NW_004949102.1:4723577-4742079 GCF_000317375.1 Microtus ochrogaster | reverse complement strand
AACTCACAGAGATCCGCCTGCCTCTGCCTCCCGAGTGCTGGAATTAAAGGCGTGCACCACCACCGCCGGGCTTACTTTAGATTCTTACTCCTGAGACACAACGCTGGTCTTGACCTGTTCTGTGGCTCACCTTTCTCAAGTATGTGTGAGCCACAAAGCAGTTTGGTACGTACTGAAAGTCCAAAATGGGGATGAAAGAAGCAGGAAGAGATCTGATTGGATAGAAACTTGTCTGTCACCCTCGGAGGGCGAGGATGAAGAAAGGACAGTGGCTGAAAATGAGGAGGCGGGGGTAGGATTATGGTTTCGTGATGCTGAGCAGACAAAAATAAAGCGATGTTAGCACCAGAGCAGCGTAATTTGATACATCATATTAGACACTGAGTTTTTTTTTAAAGGAGTGTAAATAGTTCCAAAAAGTTATTGTGGTTTGAATGTGAAAAGGCCCCCATAGGTTCGTGTGTTTGAACACTTGGTAACCAGCTGTTTGGAATGTATAGTTGGTTTTTTTTTTTTGCCCCCACTCTTTGGTCTTTGGGTGCTGCCACTTAGCTTCTAAATAAACATACAGAAGCTTATTCTTTCTTATGAATGCCCGGCCTTAGCTTGACTTATTTCTACTCAGCTTTTCTAACTAAATGATCCCATCTACCTTTTGCCTCTGGGCTTTTATCTTTATCCTATATATACCTTTACTTTTTTTTTCCCTCCATGTATTGCTGTGTAACTGGGCGGCTGGTCCCTGGTGTCTTCTCTTCTCCTTTGCTGTTCCTCGATCTCACTTCCCAGATTTCTCCTATTTCTTCTCTCTGCCTGCCAGTCCTGCCTATCCTTTCTCCTGCCTTGCTGTTGACCCTTCAGCTCTCCATTAGACCAATCAGGTGTTTTAGGCAGGCAAAGTAACACAGCCTCACAGAGTTAAACAACTGCACCCTAAAAGAATGCAATAAATCTTTGCAACATTAAACAAATGTTCCACAGTATAAGCAAATGTGACACATCTTCAGCTAATATTTTACAACATTTTTGAGCCTTTGATTATCCCAGACCATAGGAAGATTATCTACTTATACATTCTTTATAGATTTTACAATTGTATATAGAATAAATGATTCTACGGAAAAAGAACTGCATTTTTTTTTTGAGACGGGGTTTCTCTGTATAACAGTTCTGGCTGTCCTGAAACTCACTTTGTAGACTGGGCTGATCTTGAACTCACAGAGCTCCACCTTACTCTGCCTCCTGAGTGCTGGTATTAAAGGCCTGCACCACTACCACCTGACCAGCATTTTTTATAAACAACATACTCATAAAGAATTAGAGATGCTGTCAATTTGAATGACCTCAAATAAATGTTCTTTGATTTATTAGTCCTAGAAATGTAAGTATACTCAGCTTTAAAAATAGACAAAGAACAAAGCAAAGGTACAAGAGCTTTATGCTCCTTGGCAAGTATATGTCTGGAGGATAAGCAAGAAATTGATAGCAGTTCCTTCTGGAAGGAGGCCAGGGTAAGGAGGCTCTTTATTCCTGTGCATAGATTTTAGAACCAATGTTTGAATTTTGAACCATGTGTCTATTAACTCTTCTCAAAAGAAAGCAAAAGGAAATTAATTTTTTAGTCTGTTTCTTTGTATCACCAGGCACAATCTGTATGTGTTCATCTTCCTTTCACTTTTTCTTTTTTCCCCATTCAATGCTCACTTACACCCTCCTATCCCCGGTAATTCTCTTTTGCCTTCATGACATATGCCAATGGTTCCCTTTCTAGTTTTGTGAGCTATACCCACATTCACATCCACATCTATGCTCATGTATAAAAACTCAAAGCTAGGATCAGCATATGAAAGGGAACATGTTGTATTTGACTTTCTGAGCCTTTTTTCCCACTTGGTCTAATACTATCTAATTCAATCATTTTCCTGAAATTTTCATTTTTTAGAGCTGAACAAAATTGCATTGCATGGAGATATATGTTTGTTTTCCTTATGCGCTAACTTGCTTTTGGACACCTAGGCTGATTCCATTTCCTTAGTATTGTGAGCAGATCAGCAGTGAACACGGATGGGTAAGTGTCTCTGTGGTGGGATAGAAACCTCGTCGGATATAAAGTCAGGAGTGGTTTGTCTGGGTCATATTGTAGCTCTAGTTCTAGTTTTCAAATAAGTCTCCATGCTTATTTCTACAGTGGCCGATCAAGCTCTCATCCCCATTAGCAGCAAATGATTGTTCTTTACCTACATCTTCGCCAGCATTATTTTCTTTTATGATACCCACTCTACTTGGATGAAATGTAATCTCAAAGTCGTTTTAATTTTTAGCTTGTGTGTTTTGTGGCCTTTTGAATAGACGGTGTTTGGCTTTGTGAAGAAGCATTTATTAGCTGTTCATCATATGTTAACTACTCCTTAGGAATTAGATTGATCACAGAAGACCTTTCTGTGCAGGAATTAGACTGTTCCAGGCAGTAGGAGAAAATGCAGAACTCTGGAGAAGGGGGCGGAAGAGCAGGCCTTTGAGTGAGTGATTCTGTGGTTCCTGTTGGGGGAGTCAGTTGTTCTTTTCCTGGACTCCTATCCACAGCTCCATGGCTCCTTCAGGATGACAGGACCAGCATCTCACTAGGTTTCCAGAGAGTTCTGAACTATGAAGCCATATTTACATTTCATTCTTCCCGTCTTTAGGGTTTGTAGCTCTCTATAGATGGGGAAAAGTGTATTAAGTCTCCCCTCAGTGATAAGCCAAGGTTTTCTTCTGCAACATTTAGAAAGCTCAAACAGAAAGTGAAGCGATGAGAGATTGCTTGCTCAGAATCAGTTGCATGGTTGCTGTCTTTCTAAAGGAAGAGGCATATGCCAGTGCCTTGAAAGTTTAGGAAATTAGCATGGCTAAGGGCAATAAAAGTAGCTAGCAAAATACTACTAGAAACAGTGAATTTTCTTGTTCCTCTATGTCTCTTTAGTAATATGGAGTTCACCATAAAGGGGGTAATTTAAGATATTTTTCATTTATATGACAACCCATCATTTATAGCACACTGTGCTAAATACTTTTGTGTGTTAATTCCTTTTATCTGCCTTAACACCCTTATTGCTGTTTCCATCTCTGATAATGAAATCTAGAGAATGTAGGTAACTTCCTCTGTTTGCAAAACCGTGATCAAAGCTGGGTTTCAAGTTCAGGCAGGAGAATGTAAGGCCTGTGTTCTCATCAACCAAATCAGCAAAGGGATACATTTAATTTCCCATATTTTCCATCTCAAAAGGTATTAGTTCACTTTAAGTACTGATATCAGCACCTTTGGATAAATTATTAGACAATAGGGGTGTATCTGTGTTTTGATGACATGACATTAGGAATGAGATAAAGGAGGAAGTTTATTAGCTTGTATGTTCAATCAGAAGATTTGACTTGACTTAATTCAATTTTCCAGATGAATAGAAAAAGAAATTAATTCAAGGTAATATTTTATTGCACCTGACTCTTATTAGATAAACATGCTAATATGTTAGCTAAACATGTTAAGTAATGATTTTTTTCATTTTTGAATATAAAAGTTCAGCAGTTAACCAATCAAACAGGCAAAACAGCGTGGCTGGGTGGGGGAAATTCAAAGCTCACATTCTACAGTGTGGAATTTACCCATTCTACAGGACAAACTTTATTGCACCATTACATTTTATTCAGACAATATTACCAAGTACCATGAACGGTAAAGAAAAATTAACTTCCAGTAAAGATACCAGTAATGCAGTAAAATGTGAGGAGGAAGTGTCTTTGTTGTTAGGATCCCTAAAATATACCACAAAGATCTGGCAGTAAAATGTCTTTGAAACTTGTTGTGCTCTGTGGTAAGGCTCCTATGGAAAAATAAAACGTGAAAGACTGTCCTTTTGCCCTTGCTAGCTGCTTCCCAACCAGCTGAAGACGATGCTATGCCTCTTAAATGCCGCCCCTTTCCTTCGTGCATAAGATCTAATGTATCATTTCTCATTTAACTATGAGAATTGAGAGAATACATAATTTATAACTTCTTTCACTAGAATGTCAAGTAGCCCGTATGATTCTCAGCTGTTTAATGCTTGCACAGGGCTTCTGACTCTGTACTCTAGAGAACGGATTTGCACTTAGCTAGCAGAGTGGTCTGGGAGATCTGCGTAGGGTGGCAGCAGCATCAATGTATTAGCTTGAGTGTATGTGTGTCTACTGTGCACACTCTGTATGCATATTCTCACGTACACACTTAGATACATTCACACAAACACCTATACCATATACACACTTATACACACCCAATCCTCTACACACACACAGACACACACACACACGCATACACACACACACACACACACACACACACACACACACACACCATAATAACAAAATATCAGGAAACAAAAAGTCCTGCTCATTGATTTCTCTTAACATTAGTGGTATTAGTTCTGTATAAAAAGACACCGATTAGCATAATAGATATGAAAACAAGATCCATCTTCCTACTACATCCAAGAAACACCTTAACATCAAGGATGAATATCACTTTGGCATGAAAGCATGGAAAAGCATTCCAAGTAGATGAACTTAAGAAACAAGTTTGTTGCCATTTTAATATCTGGCAAATTAGACCACATCAAAATTAATCAAAAGAGACAGGGAAGGACATTACATACTTATCAAAGGAAAGAAAAATCCATCAAGAGGACATTGCATTTCTTTATCATTTAGGCACAAAATACAAGGGCACCCAAGTTTGTAAAAGAAACATGACTATAGCTTAAGTCACATATTGATCCTCACACACTGATAGTGGGGAACTTCAATACCCAACTCTTTCAATAGATTGTCCATTCAGACAAAAACTAAATAGCGACATATTGGAGCTAACAGATTTTATAAACCAAATGGACCTAATAGATATTTACAGAACAGTTTACCTAAACACAAAAGAATAAACAAGAATAAACTTTTTTTCTCTACACCTCATAAAATTTTCTCCTAAATTGACCACATACTCAAACACAAAACATGTCTCAAAAGATAAAAGACAAATTAAAGGAACACTCTGTATTCTGTCTGACCACCAAGGTTAAAGCTTGGTATCAATAACAACAGAAACAACAGAAATTTTACAAACTTATGGAAATTGAAAAAGTTACCACTGACTGAAAAATATGTCAAGCATAAATAACAATATTTTAGAATTAAATGAAAATGAATATTCAGCATACCCAAGCTTATGGGACATAATAAAGGAAGTTCTAAAATCAAGTTCAAAGCACTAAGTGCTTATATAAAAAATTGGGGCAATTTTATACTAGTAATTTTTTTTGAGATAGGGTTTTTCTGTAGCATTGGAGCTTCTCCTGGAACTCGCTCTGTAGACCAGGTTGGCCTCGAACAGAGATCCACCTACCTCTGTCTCTGGAGTGCTCGAATTAAAGGCATGTACTACTACCACCTGGCTTTATACTAGTAATTTAACAGCACAACTGAAATCTCTAGAACAAAAAAGAAGAAATCACACTTAAAGGGGTAGATGGCAAGAAATAATCAAAATCAGGGCTGAAATTATTTAAATAGAAACAACAATAACAAAAATACAAAGAATCAATGAAGCAAAGAGTTGGTTCTTTGAGATCAATTAATAAGACTGACAAACCCTTTTCCAAATTAACTAAAGGGCAGAGAGAGAGAGAAAGAGAGAGAGAGAGAGAGAGAGAGAGAGAGAGAGAGAGAGAGGATTCAAATCAACAAAATCAGAAACTAAAAGGGGGACATAACAACAGAGGTTGATGAAATTCAGAGAATTATAAGGACATACTTTAAAAACTTCTACTCTACCAAATTAGAAAAAAAATCTAAAAGAAAGGGATAATTTTCTCAATATATATCACTTAACCAAAGTTAAATCAAGATCAGACAAACAATTTAAATAGACCTATAACCTTTAGTAAAATAGAAACAGTCATTAAAAGTCTCCCAACCAAAGACAAAGCCCAGGGTCAGATGATTTTAGTACAGAAACAACCAGACAGTCAAATAAGAGTTAGTACCAATACTCTTCAAATTATTCCACAAAATAAAAACATAAAGAACAGTTACTCTGACTTCCAAACTACATAAAGACTCAAAAATAAAATAGAATTGTAGGCTAATTTCCATTTTAAAGATAGATGCAAAAATCCTCATTAAAATTCTTGCAAACCAAATCTAAGAACATATAAAAAAGATTGTCCACCATGATTCAAGCAGGCTTCACTCAGAGAGGCAGGGGTGGTTCAGGACATGAAAATCTATAAATGTAATTCACCATATAAACCAACTAAAAGAAAAAACCCACATAATCATCTCATTAGATGCAGAAAAAGCTTTTGACAAAATCTAACACCCTTTCAATTAAAAACTCCGGAGAGATTAGAGGTATAAGGGACACACTTTAACATAATAAAGACAGTTTATAAGAAGCTCATAGCTAACATTGGCTTAAACTGAGAGAAACTCAAAGCAATCTGCTAAAGTCAAGAACAAGATAAGGTTGTGTACTCTGTATTTAGTCAATATAGTAATTGAAGTTCTAACTAGAGCAATAAGACAGCCAAGGAAGATCAAGGGGATACAAATTGGAAAGGAAAAAAGTCAAAGTATATTTATTTGCAGATGATATAATAGTATATGTAAGTGGCCCTAAAAGTTCTAACAGGAAATTCTAACTGCTAGATGCTGATGTAGGTGGGTCATCTGTCTATCTGTTGCTTTCATTGGTTAATTAATAAAGAAATTGCTTGGCTTTTGATAGGACAGCAGCTTAGATAGGTGGAGTAGACAGAGCTGAATGCTGGGAGGAAGAAGGCAGGGGGACAGACGCTACAGCTCTCCTCTCCAAGATGGATGCAGGTTAAGAACCTTCCTGGTAAGGCACCACCTCGTGGTGCTACACAGATTATTAGAAATGGGTTAATCAAGATATGAGAATTAGCCACGAAGAGGCTAAAACTAATGGGCCAAGCAGTGTTTAAAAGAATACAATTTGTGTGTTGTTATTTTGGGTGTAAAGCTAGCTGTGCAAGAGCCGGGGCCCATTGCTCCCACCATCTACAAGATGCTTTTAGCAAACTTGCTGGATACAAAATTAACTCACAAAAATTAGTAGCCCTTCTGCTAGGTGTTGGCAGTGCACACTTTTAATTCCAGGACCTGGGAGGCAAAGGAAGTTTGTGAGTTCAAGGCCAGCCCAATCTACAAAGCAAGTTCCAGGACAGTCAAAACTGTTACACAGAGAAACCCTATCTTGAACCCCCCACTGAAAGTTAGTAACCTGTCTATGTACTAGTGACAAACCGACTAAGAATGGAATCAGGGAAACAATATCTTTCACGATAGCCTCCAACAATATAAATATCTTCTAACTAAGGAAGTGGAAGACTTGAATGACTAAAAATTTCAAGTGTTTGAAAGAAGAAATAAGATAGAAAGAACTTCCATGCTTATGGATTTGTTGGATAAATATAACAAGAAATCTCATCCTACCAAAAGCAATCTACAGATTCAATGCAATCCCTACCTTGATTCTAACACAAATTTTCATAAATCTTGAAAGGTAAATTTTTAGCTTCATATAGAAACACACACACACACATACACAGACACAAAACCTAGGATAGATAAAAAATCCAGATTAATAAAAGAAATTCTGAAAATAATACTGATCCTGATTTCAAGTATACCACAGAGCTATAGTTTTTAAAAAAAACAGCATGATATTGGCACAGAAACAGACATGTTGATCAATGGAATCAAACTGAAGACCCAGGCATTATGAATACTTGAGTATTTGGTTAAAGATGATAGAAATACACACTGGAAAAAGGCAGACTCTTCAACAAGTGGTGCTAATCATACTGCACAACTGTAAGTAGATGAATCCAAACAGATTTGTACTCATCACTCTGCATCAAACTGACCTCCAAGTGGATCAAAGACCTAAACATAAAGCTAGATACACTGAACCTGATAGAAGCTTAAGTGAGGGAATAGTCTTGAACTCATTGGTTCAGGAAAAGACTTTCTGAATAGAATACCATCAACACAGACACTAAGATTAACAATTAATAAATTGGACCTTATGAGACTGAAAAAGCTTCTACCTGGCAAAAGACACCATTATTCAGACAAAGTGACAACCTACAGAGTGAGAAATGACCTTTTTACCACTACACATCTGATGGAGGCCTAATATGCAAAAGCTTAAATAACTCAAAAACTGAATGTCAAGGAAATAATCCAATTTAAAAACACAGTATATATCTGTACCAAGAACTTTCAAAAGAGCAAACTCAAATGGATGAGAAACATTTAAATGTTCACTATGTTCATAGCAGTGTTGTGTGCCATAGCCAGAACCTGGAAACAACCTAAATGCCCCTCGACCAAAGAATGGATAAAGAAAATGTGGTACAGTGACACAATGAAGTATTACACAGCAGAAAAAAATAATGACATCTTGAAATTTGCAGGCAAATGGGTGGATCTAGAAAATATCATATTGAGTGAAGTAACCCAGACACAGAAAGACAATTATCACATATACTCACTCATAAGAGGTTTTTAAACATAAAGCAAAGAAAGCCAGTTTACAAACCACAATCCCAGTGAACTTAGACAACAATGAGGATACTAAGAGAGATTTACATTGATCTAATATACATGGGAAATAGAAAAAGACAAGATCTCCTGGGTAAATTGGGAACATGGAGACCATGGGAGAGGGTTGAAAGGGAGGGGAGCAGCAGGGAGGGGAGCAGAGAAAAATGTAGAGCTCAATAAAAAATCAATAAAAGAAATGTTCAATGTAGGAAGAAGGGACCACTTGTTCATCCTGGCCACCTGGCTAGTTTAGCTCCAAAATAACCACACAGAAACTGTATTAATTAAATCACTGCTTGACCCATTAGCTCTAGTTTCTTATTGGCTAACTCTTATATTAAGTTAACCCATTTCTATTAATCTGTGTATCACCATGTGGCAGTAGCTTACCGGGTAAAATTCCCAGCATCTATCTCCAGCTGATCCATGGCATCTCTCTAACTCTGCCTCCTTTCTCCCAGCATTCAATTCTGTCTTCCTTGCCTACCTAAGTTCTGCCCTATCAACAGGCCAAGGCAGTTTCTCTATTCATTAACCAAGAAAAGCAACACATACACAGAAGGCCCTCTCACACCAGTTCAACACTCTTAGCCTTTTGTGACAAGCAAATTAAAATGACCCTGAGATTCTATTCACTTGTCAGAATGGGCAGAATCAGTAAAAGAAGTGTCAGCTCATGCTGGTGAGGATGTGGAGTAAGAGGAAAGATCATCCATTGCTGGTGGGTACTGTTGTACAGCCATTGTGGAAATCGGTTTGGTGGTTCCTTAAGAAGGTGTAAATCCATCTAAGTAAAGATCTAGTAAAGATCACTCTTTGTCATATAACCAAAATAGTTTATCCTATCACAGAGGTACTTGCTCAACTATATTCATTTCCAGAAACTGGAAAAACAAATCCAGATGACTCTCAACAGAAGAATGAATTAAGAAACTGTAGTACATTTACACATTGGAGTATTACTGTGAAAATGTTAGCTGTTAAAAAGTATGACATCATGAACTTTATAGGCAAATGGATTGAACTAGAAAGAAATCATCCTGAGTGAGGAATTCCAGACCTAGAAAGAAAAATATGGTATGTACTTCCTTATACGTGCATATTAGCTGTTAAGTTGGTGATAACCAAGCTACAGTCCATAGAATCACAGAGGTTAGGTGTAGAGTAAGGGATTTGGGGGTTAGTAGGCAAATACTTCTCCTTAGGAAAGGGAAATAGATAATTGCGGATAGATTGGGGTCTGGAATAGGCAGATCAAGTAGAAAAGGGGAGGAGAGAGAGAGAGAGTGATGAAGGAGGGAATGTGGGGAGAGACAGCTAAAATTAAGGCCATGTGAGGGGTAGAATGGAAAACTAACACAGTAGAAATTTCATAAAATATATACATATAGGAAGGTTGTCTAAATGAAATTGCTGGCCAAATTGGTCATCTCTTGTCACCAAATGAAGCTTACAGTATCAGGATACAGTTTCATCTAATTTAGTTGTTAGACAAAGAGGTGCCATGGGAATCCCCAAACAACCCAGGCTGTTGTTAAAGCTACAGGTTGCTGTCAAACTGAAGGCAAGATTCTATTGCTGAAGACAACACCCCTAGGTTCTAGTGATTTTGATACAGGAAGGTACTCTGTATGCCAGCCAAAGAATTTTAACACAAACCCAGCTACAATCCCGTTGATCTACAGTGCTGTCCTGGCTGCATGATATGCTAGGGCAATGGTGGCACAGAGCTTGTGGAAGTAAACATCCAATATCTAATTTGACCTAAATCCCACTCCGTGAGATGTATCCAGTACCTGACATTGCCTGGGTGACCAAGAACCTAAGAATAGATAGCCCAGGGCCCAGGGTAAAACCAAATAATACTGTTCTTTAAAAAAAGCAATAAAATGACTTTTAATGACATTCTTTCTGCTATATTCATAAATCAGTGCCTTGCTCAGCAACCAACATAGACGCTTCCTCCTTCAGCAGATAGGGACAAGTCCAAAGACTCACAATCAGGTTTATGTAAGGAGTAAGAGGTCTTGCTCAACCTAAGTGGGATATCTTCAACAATTCCCTCTCTTCAAGACTTAGGGAACCCCCTGGAAGAGGAAGCAGAAAGAGTCTAAGAGCCATCAGGGATCAAGGAGAGCAAGAAAACAAGGTCCCTAAATCAATATGATCAAAGGTCATATGGGCTCACAGAGACTGAGGCAGCATGCATGTGCACATGTCCCCTGTGTATATATTACAGCTTCCAGTTTAGTGGTTTATGGAATTCCTGAATGTGCTAACTAATGGGTCTCGGATTCTTGTGTCTTCCCTTGGGCTCTTGCCTTCTGTGTATTTGTTTGGTCTAGTTTCGATATGTTAGTTTTTATTCCATATAATTCATCTTATATTATTATGTCTTAAAAGCCTGTTTGTTTTCTAATAGGGACAGAAAGGGAGTGGATCCAAATTCAAGGGACAATAGGGTGGAACTGGGAAGAGTAGAGACAGGGGAAACCATAGTCAGAATATATTATGTGAGAAAAATAAATCTATTTTCAATAAAAGGGAAAAAGAAAATTAAAAAAAAACTTAAATGGGAAAATTAGAAAGTAAAACACATCATTTTTACACTTGGTGTGTGTGTGTACTTGTGTGTGTTTATGTGTTTACAATGCTCTTAGGGAGCAGAAGGGAGAGATAGCTAGAATCAAATTTGGAAGAAGATAATGTCAAAGAAGCAATATCTTCAAAGACAGTGAAGGAGATATTCAATGACTGCATGAAAAAAAAAACTAACTTTCAGGATCCATCGTGTACTTTGTGCTTGTGCACTAGGAAAACAGAGTAAAATTTTATTTTCCATTACCATGTACCTCAAGCATTATCTTCTATCTGCAGTATGCCCCAGTGCATATCTAATCATAGATTAGCTCACTCTAATCCCTTTACTATCCTGTGTACCATTCTATTTACCACCATCGGCCAGGAATAGCAAGTACTGGAAAAAAGAGAGCAAATGACTAAGTGAAACAAACTGAATACACTTTTAAGCAACAACTTATAATTATTGTTATATAGAGCGGCCTTGGGCAATTGTTTCTGGTTTCTCAAAATCGCTCAAAATGATCCGTTTTGATCCCCCTTTTCTCTTTCTTTTGCTTCACTCCTTTCAATTTTAGTTTTTTCTTTTACTGAAAAATACATTCTTTTCTCATGTAGTATATCCTGAATAGTTTTCCCTCTCTCCACTTCCCCCAGTTTCTCCCTACCTTCCTTCCAGATCCACTCCCTTTCTGTCTTTCATTAGAAAAGAAGAGGCTTCTAAGAGATAACAGCCAAACATGATACAATATAATGATATGAAGCAAAAACTATCATATCAATGCTGGACACAGCAACCCAACAGGAAAAAAAAGAGTCCCAAGAGTAGGCACAAGAATCAGAGATCCATTCATTTTCATGGCCAAGAGTCCCATAAAAACATTAATCTGAAAACTATAATATTTACACAGAGGAACTGCTACAGACATGTGTAGGCCTCATACCTGCCGCCTCAGAATTTGAGAGCTCATATGCACCCTGTTTAGTTGATTTAGAATGCCTTGTTCTCCTGGTTTCTTCCGTCTTCTCTGACTCTTAAAATCTTTCTGTTTTTTCTTCCCGGGGATTCCTTGAGCTCTCAGCAGGAGGGCTTTGATGAAGACATCCACTTTAGACTCTCTTTTCACATGATTTCTGACTCTGGGTCTCTGCATCTGTTTCCATATGTTGCTGGAAAAATTCTCTCCAATGATGACTGAATAAGTCACTGATCCGTGAATCTAGTTTAATATCATTAGAAATCATTTTATTAAGCTTTTTTCTTAGACTAGTAGTGTTTGGTTTTACCCTAGATCTCTGGTCCATCTAGTCATTGGTTCTTGGTTACCTAAACGCTGTTGAGCCTGGGTTCCTCCTCATAGAGTCAGACTTATCTCAAATTAGACTTTAGCTAGTTACTCCCACAGGTTCTGTGCTACCATTGTCCTGAATATTTTTTGGTAGGACATATTGTAGGTTAAATATTTTGTGGCTGGATGGGAGTCCATGTTTCTTTTCTGGTAGTCTATAGAGTACCTTCTGGCACCAAAGAGGCAAGAACCCAGGGGTGAAGGCTCCATGGAGGCACCAACTTGATTTCTCCATGTTAAATGATTTGTGTGAGTGTTGTTCTCAGCAATGGGGTCCCACCAACAGTTTGTGGAGAGCAGCTTTTGTCTTAGCAACAGCATGGGCTGTTTATGGATTTCCATGGGACTCCCTTGGCCAACAACTCAACTGAATGCACCCTGGCTCCATCACTGGAAGCCTTGCCAGGCGACAAGAGATGGCCAGTGAGACTCTGGATCCCCCTTTACTAGGAGTCCTCATTAGGACCACATTCATAGATTCCAGGAAGTTTCCACTGTGCTTGATTTCAATATCACCCCTTAAATGCCCTCCCATTTTTAATCATCTCTCCCTGCACTCTTCCCCTCCACCTTATCCCTTCTTTCCATCCTCTCTTGCAGCCCCCAGTCTGCTCATAAAATCTATTCTATTTTTCCTCCTAGGGATATCCCTTGGTCCCTCCTAGACCCTACCCTTCCTCTTTACCTAACCTTTCTGGGTCTATGATTATAGCTTAGTTATCATTCACTTAGTGGTTAATATCCACTTATAAGTAAATATATATATATATATATATATATATATATATATATATATATATATATATATATATAATTGTCTTTCTGGGTCTGGGTTACCTCATTTAGGATGAGTTTTTACAGTTCCTTCCTTTTCCTTGCAAATTTCATGCCATTTTTTAAACAGCCGAGTAATACCCTATTGTGCAAATGTATCACATTTTCTTTATTTGTTTTTCTGTTGAGGGACATCTAGGCTGTTTCTAATTTCTGCTGTTATGAATAAGACCACAATGAACATGGTTGAGCAAGTGTTCTGTGGTAATATGGAGCATCCTTTGGCTATATGCCCAAGAATGGTATAGCTGGTTTTGGAGGAAGATAGATCCTCAGCTTTCAGAGGAACTGCCATGTTGATTTCCATAGTAGTGGCACAAATTTTTACTTTCACCAGCAATAGAGGAGTGTTCACCTTGCTCCACATCCTTGCCAGGATGAATTGTCACATGTGTTATTGATCTTAGACATTTGAGATTCCTCTACTGAGAATTTTCTGTTTAGACCTGTACCCCAATTTTGGCTAGATTATTTGATTTTTATATTGAGTTTTTTGAGTTCTTTATATATTTTGAATATTAGTCTTCTATTGAAAGTGTAGTTGGTAAGATTATTTTCCTATTCTGTAACTCTGTCACTTTGTATTCTTCACATTACAGAAGCTTTTCAATTTCTGGTTTTATGCTGCAGATTTTGATGCATTTGGGCTTGACTTTTTGCAGGGATCTATTGGCATTCTTCTGCATGCTGCCACCCAATTTGACCAGCATCATTTGTTGAAGATGCTATGTGTTTTTCCAGTGTATCTTTCTGGATTCTTTATTAAGAATCTGGTATTCATGTATGTATGATTTGTGTCTGGGTGTTTTATTTGATTCATTGATTAATGTGTCTCTTTTTATGCCAATACCATGTGTGTTTTTATTACTATTAGCTCTGTAGTACAATCTGAAGTCAAGGATGGTGGGACACCCTGCAGTTCTTTTATTGTTCAGGATTGTTTTAGCTCTCCTGTCCCTCCATCCCCCATATGGAGTTGAGAATTGACCTTGCAAGGTCTGTAAAGAATTACATTGAAATTAGTGGGAATTTTATTGAATCTGTAGATTGCTTTTGATATGATGGCCATCTTTACTATGTTAACTTAACCAATCCATGAACATGGGACATCTTTCCATCTTCTGATATCTTCTTCAATTTCTTTCTTCAAACACTTGAAGTATTTATCATTCAAGTCTTTCACTTGCTTGGATTGAGTTAACCCAAGATGTTTTATATTATTTGAGACCATTGTGAAAGGTTTTCCCTGATTTATTTCTCACTAGTACCTAATATATATATATCTGGTATATATAGAGATGGGCTACTGATATTTTTGTATGTGTATATTAATTTTGTATACAGCTATTTTATTGAAAGTGACATCTTGAAATTTGCAGGCAAATGAATATAACTAGAAAAAAACCATCCTGAGTGAGGTAATCCAGACTCAGAAAGGCAAACAGGGTATATACACACTCATAAGTGGGTATTAGACATAAAGCAAAGGATAACCAGCCTATAGTCCATGATCCCAGAGAAGCTAGGTAACAAGGAGATCCCTAAGAGAGACATACATAGATCCCCTGGGAAGGAGTAATAGACAAGACCTACTGAGAAAATTGGGAGGTGGGGGGAAAGAGGGAGAGTGGAAGAGAGGGGAGAGGGACGGGAGAAGAACACGAGGGAGCAGGATGTCAAGATGGGGGGAGGACAGAGAGGGAGAGCAAGGAAAGAGATAGCCTGAAAGAGGAAGCATTATGGGGCTAGCGAGAAACTTGGTGCTAGGGAAATTCCCAGGAATTCACAAGGATGACCCCAGCTAAGACTCTAGGCAATGCTGGAGAGGATGCCTGAACTGACCTTCCCCTGCCGTCAGTTTGATGACTACCTTAATTGTTATAGAACCTTTATCTGGCAACTGATGGAAGCTGTCTTTGCCTTTTAGTTTGTTTAGATAGAGGTTTGTCTATCTTGCTGATTTTTTTTCAAAGAAATAACCTTTTTCTTCACTGATTCTTTGAATTGTTCTCTTTGTTTCTATTTTATTGTATTTCAGCCCTCAGTTTGATCATTTCTAGCCGTCTGCTTCTCTTGGATATGGTTACTTCTAGAGCTTCCAGGTGTGCTGTTAAGTTGCTAGTACAATAGCTCTCTATTTTTATGTAGATATTTAAAAAATATCTCCATATATATGTGTATATATATATGTATGTATACACACACACATATATGCTATGAACTTCCCTCTTAACCCCACTTTCATTGTGTCCCATATTTTTTTTGTCATGCAGTTTATCCATTTTCATCAAATTCTAGAAGGTCTTGAATTTCTTTCTTGACCTGTTCTCCATCCATAGTGAGTTGTTTCATTCCTATGAACTTTTAAGCTTTCTGTTGTTTCTGTTATTGTTATCTCATTTTAATCAATGGTGGTCTGATAGAATGTAGAGAGTTATTTTAATTTTTTTTTTGTATCTGTAAAGATTGTGTTTGAGTATGTGGTCCATTTTGAAGAAAGTTCCATGAGGTTCAGAGAAAAAGGTCTACTCTTTTGGGTTTGGTGAAATGTTCTGTAAATATCTGTTGGGTCCATTTGGTTTATAACACTTGTTAGCACCAGCATTTCTCTGTTTTGTTTTTGTCTGGGTGACCCATCTATTGGCAAGAGTGAGGAACTGAAGCCATGCACTCTCAGTGTATAAGGGTCAGTATGTGATTTAAGCTCTAGTAGTTTTTTAAAGACAATCTTGGGTGATCTTTTGGGGGACATAGATGTTAATAATTAAAATGTCATCTTGGTGGATCTTCCTTTAATGAGTTTGTAGAGTCCTTCCCTATCTCTTTTAATTAGTTTGTTGTTTAAGTCTATTTTGTTAGATTTTAAAATGGCGGCACCAACTCCCTTCTTATGTCCATTTCTTTGGAATATCTTTTTCCCATCCTTTGCCCGGAGGAATGTTTATGATGCAACAACAGGATGGATCCTGTTTTCACATCCATTCTGTTAGTATGTGTCTTTTTACTAGGTAATTGAGACACTGATATTGAGAGATCAATGAACAATGTTTGTCAGTTCCTGCTATTTTGTTATTGTTGTTATTGGTGGTGGTAGTGGTGGTGGTAGTGATACGTGTCCTTTCCTTCTTTTGATTTTGCTGGTGTGAGATTATTTACTCTTTTTATTTTCATGTGTGTGTAGTTTAACCTCCTTAGGGTGGATTTTCTTCTAGAGCACTCTGTAGGGTTGGATATTTAGATAGATATTGTTTATATTTAATTTTACCATGAAGTATCTTATTTTTCCATATATGATGATTGAAAATTTTGCTGGGTATAGTAGTTTGGTCTAGCATCTGTGATCTCTTAGTGTCTGCAGCATTCTATCAGCATTTAGCTACACATCCATCTATATTAAAATGCCAATTAAATGTGAATATGTGAAAAAGATAATGATTATCTTTATTTGAAATTTTCACTAAGTTCCTAAAATTATCTAGGGAGGAATCACTGAAGGAAATATTTTTAAAGGGTAGATAGAACATAAATGAAGAATTCAAGTATTGAAGTCATTTCAAATTGTTTTATGGTCTTCAAAAAACCTGACCTGAGTATGCATATATGTGTGTCATGTGTGTGTATGTATTCCTAGGGAACTGGAGTGAGGTTTGGTTGAAATGAAACCAGCAAGGAGATTATACCAACATAGGGGATTTTACTAAATTGACTATCTGTTTCTGAGATGGTCAGTCTTTAGAAAGAATATCAGAACTGTCTGTCTCAAGCATGAAAGAAAATAGTTGTTTTCAAGTTCTTGAAAACATCTGAATTTTTCAAGTGATTCAAAGGTATTAATGTTTTTGTGCTTTTGAATTATGTTTGTAGGCATGCAAGAAGGGCATGTGTGTTTTCTAGGCCATCTGGGTAGGAAGATGCTATAAAGGAAGTTGGGGGAGAAGTATCAAGGGCTGTGGGTTAAGAATTGTTGAGTCATGTCTCTAAAAGACAACAGCAGCTGTCATGGAAGCTGTTGTCATGACTGCAGCTGAACACAGGAGACCTTGAGACAGGACACAAATCACTAGATTTACAATCAGGCAAAATGGCCAGAACTTCATCACTTTAGTCACATAATGCACTCATGTCAGAAAGAAAGCGTTCACCAGATGTGGACCATGGACCTCTGAAGAATGAGCCAAAATAAGCCTTTCTCCATGAAAACTTAAAACAAATTGTACTTACCACTTTATGTCTAGGCATAACTTACCTATTGTTCAGTGTTTAGCTGCCTTTCTTAAATTGCAAGCACCATTGGGATAGGGATATTTCCTCCTCTTACTAATGTGAGCTACCGATGCTATTCAAATATCTTTTGAATGCATGATTGGTACATTAAAAAAAAAGAACTCACCCAGAAATGTTCTTTCATCATTTGAAAACTACCAAGCACCACGACGGCTATTTTCTAAGCAAGAAAACTGGGGCTCATTGAGATTAGATATCTTTTTCAATTAAAAGGAGTCACTAATAGGGAGTAACAGGGCAAAGTCTTGTCATTGTTGTTTCCAGAGTCTGTATGCTTTCCTCAGCACCAGCCTCCCACCCTGTGGAATAGAATGATGGCTCATTAAACACAGAATGAATCACAGTTTGCTAAAGCATGATGGAAGCAAGTCTCACAAATCAAGGGAGTGAATGAGCTTTGTGATCCTAGGCTGAACATGAGCTATCATGTGGTCTTGAATTATTTTTTATTGAGAAAAGGAAAAAAAATGTTTCCCTCTCCTCCCAGCCTCCCATTTCCCTCCCCCTCCTCCCACCCTTCTTCCCCTTCCCCCACTCCTCTACCCCCTCCCTCTCCAGTCCAAAGAGCAGTCAGGGTTCCCTGCCCTGTGGAAAGTCCAAGGTCCTCCCCGCTCCGTCCATGTCTAGGAAGGTGAACATCCAAACTGGCTAGGCTCCCACAAAGCCAGAACATGAAGTAGGATCAAAACAACTGCCATTGTCCTTGGCTTCTCATCATCTCTCATTGTTCGCCATGTTCAGAGAGTCCGGTTTTATCCCATGCTTTTTCAGTCATAGTCCAGCTGGCCTTGGTGAGCTCCCAATAGATCAGC
>NW_004949102.1:4704559-4721357 GCF_000317375.1 Microtus ochrogaster | reverse complement strand
TTGGTGGAGTTTTGTGGGTCGCTTATGTATACTATCATATCATCTGCAAATAACAAAAGTTTAACTTCTTCCTTTCCCATTCGAATCCCCTTGATCCCATTATGTTGTCTTATTGCTATTGCTAGAACTTCAAGCACTATATTGAAGAGGTATGGCGAGAATGGACAGCCTGTGGGAATTCTGGATATGTAAAATCTGGGTAAACAAACAGGAACTACAGAGGCAAGTATAAGCAACAGAATACAAGAGATAGAAGAGAAAATCTCAGGTGTTGAAGATACTATAGAGGAAATAGATTCATTGGTCAAATAAAACATTAAATCTAACAAATTCTTAATACAAAACATCCAGGAAATAAATCTGGGACACCATGAAAAGACCAAACTAAAGAAAAATAGGGATAGAAGAAGTAGAAAATTTCCAGCTCAAAGGCACAGAAAATATATTCAACAAAATCATAAAAAATCTTTCCCAACCTAATGAAGGATATCCCTTATGAAGGTATAAGAAGCTTACAGAACACCAAATAGACTGGACCAAAAAATACCCCAAAACTTTCCATAGCTATATAATAATCAAAATGCAAAGCATACAGAATAAAGAAGAATATTAAGAGCTGCAAAGAAAAAAGGTCAAATAACATATAAAGGCAGATCTATCAGAATTATACCCGACTTCTCAATGGAAACCCTGAAAGCCAGAAAGTCATGGACAGATGTGCTGCAGACTCTACAAGGCCATGAATGCAAGTCCAGGCAAAGCTTTTAATCACTATCAATGGAGAAAACAAGATATTCCATGACAAAACCAGATTTAAACAACCCCTATCCACAAATCAAGCCCTACAAAAAGTACTAGAAAGGAAACTCCAACCCAAGAAACCTAACTGCACCCACAACAACATAGGCAAAAGATAACCTCACACCAGTGAAGCCCAAAGAAGGGAAACACAGTGATACTACCACCAAAAATAGCAGGAATTAATAATCACTGGCCATTAATATCTCAATATCAATGGACTCAGTTCACCTATAAAAAGACACAGACTAAGAGAATGGATACAAGACCAGGATTCATCCTTCTACTTTATACAAAAAAACACACCCCAACCTCAAAGACAGACATTAACTTAGAGTAAAGTGTTGAAAAAATATTATCCTATCAAATGGACCTAAGAAACAAGTGGGTGTAGCTATCCTAATATCTACTAAAATAGACTTCAAACTAAAATCAATCAGAAGAGATGGAGAAGGACACTTTATACTTATAACAGGAACAATTCATCAAGATGAAGTCTCAATCCTGAACATCTATGCCCCTAATACAATATCACCCATATATGTAAATGAAGCATCACCAAAGCTTAAATTGCAATCAACCCCCCTACACTAATAGTAGGAGACTTTAACACCCCACTCTCCCAAAATGACAGGTCAACCAGACAGAAACTTAACAGAGAAAAAAGAGAACTTATAGCTGCCACGACTCAAATGGACTTAACAGACATCTACAGACCATTCCACTCGAACACAAAAAGAATATACTTTCTTCTCAGCACTTCATGGAACCTTCTCTACAATTGACCACATACTTGGTAACAAAGCAAACCTCAACAAATACAAAAAATATTGGGGTAACCCTCTGTATTTTAATGGGTCACCATGGTTTAAAGTTAGAATTTAACAACAACATTAATTTCAGAAAGCCTAAAAATTCATAGAAATTGAACAGTGTTCAGTAGTACCACCCCTGGGTCAAGGAAGAAATAAAGGAAGAAATTAAAGACTTCTGAGAATTCAGTGAAAATGAAGGCATAATATTTCCAAACCTATTGGATACTATGAAAGCAGTGCTAAGAGGAAAGTTCATAGCACTAAGTGCCTACATAAAGAAAGTGGAGAAATCTCATACTAGTGACTTAACAACACACCTGAAAACTCTAGAACAAAAAGAAGCTGACTCACCCAGGAGGAGTAGAAGACAGGAAATAATCAAATTGAGGGATGGAATAAATAAAATAGAAACAAAGAAAACAATACAAAGAATCAACGAAACAGCTGGTTCTTTGGGAAAAATCAATGAGATAGACAAACCCTTATCCAAACTAATCAAAAGATAAAGAGAACATCCAAATTAACAAAATCAAAAATGAAAAGGGAGATATAACAATAAACACTGAGGAAATCCAGAAATTCATCAGGTCATACTAAAAAAACCCTGTACTCCTCAAAATTGGACAATGTAAAAGAAATGGACAATTTTCTGGATAGGTGCCACATACCAAAATTAAATCAAGACCAGGTGAACAATTTAAATAGACCTGTGACATACAAGGAAATAGAAGCTCTCTTCAAAAGCCTCCCAACCCCAACAAAGCCCAGGGATGGATGGTTTCAGTGCAAAATTCAACCAGAATGTCAAAAAGAGCTAATACCTATACTCCTCAAAGTGTTCTACATAATAGAAACAGAAGGAACACTGCCAGACTCTTTTTATGATGCTATAGTTACTCCGACATTGAAACCACATGGAGACTCAACTAAGAAAGAGAAATACAGACAAATCTCACTCATGAACACAGATGTAAAAATACTCAATAAAATACTGGCAAATAGAATCCAAGAACACATCAAAAATCATCTACCATGATTAAGTTGGCTTCATCCCAAAGATGCAGGGATGATTCAACGTATGAAAATCTGTCAATGTTACCCACTATATAAATAAACTGAAAGAAAAAACCATTTGATCATCTCATTAGATGCCAAAAAAGCATTCAATAAAATTTAACACCTCTCCAGCTGATAAATACCTTCAATAATGTGTCAGGATACAATATCAACTCAAAAAAATCAGTATCCCTCTTATGTACAAATGATAAAGGAGCTGAGAAAGAAATCAGGGAAAATCATCCTTCATAATAGCCACAAATAACGTAAAATATCTTGGAGTAACACAAACCAAAGAAGTGAAAGATATGTTAAACAAGAACTTTAAGTCTTTGAAGAAAGAAATTGAAGCACATGCCAGAAAATGGAAAGATATCCCATGCTCTTGGATATGTAGGATTGATATCATAAAAATGGCAATCCTACCAAAAGAAATCAATAGATTCAATGCAACTCTCATCAAAATCCCAACACAATTCTTTACAGACCTTGAAAGAACAATACTCAACTTCATATAGAAAAACAAAAAACCCAGGATAGCCAAAACAATCTTGTACAATAAAAGAACTTTTGAAGGCATCACCTTCCCTGACATCAAGCTCTATTATAGAGCTATGGTAATGAAAAAAAGCTTGATATTGACATAAAAACAGACAGTTTGACCAATGGAATAGAATTGAAGACCTGGATATTAATCCAAACACCTACAAACACCTGAGTTTTGACAAAGAAGCTAAAATACAATGGAAAAAAAGAAAGCATCTTCAACAAATGGTGCTGGCATAACTGGATGCCAACATGTAGAAGAATGCAAATAGATTCATGTTTTTCCCAATGCATAAAACTCAATTACAAATGGATTAAGACCCCAATATAAATCCAACCATACTGAACCTGATAGAAAAGAAAGTGGAAATAGCCTTCAATGTATAGTCACAGGAAGCCACTTCCTAAATATAACTTCAGTAACACAGACACTGAGAGCAACAATAGATAAATGGGACCTCCTGAAACTGAGAAGCTTCTGTAAAGCAAAGTAAATTGACTTTACTTATTCTGTAAAGTCAATAAGACAAAAAGACATCCTTCTGACTGAGAAAAGATCTTCCTCAATATCACATCAGAAGATTGATCTCCAAAATATATAAAGAACTCAAGAAATTAGAATTCAAAATTTCAAATAATCCAATTAAAAATGGGGTAGAGTACTAAACAGAATTCTCAACAGAAGAATCACAAATGGTCAAAAGACACTTAAGGACATTTCAGTAACCTTAGCCATCAGAGAAACGCAAATCAAAATGACTCTGAGATACAATCTTACACTAGTCAAAATGACTAAGATTAAAAACACCAATGATAGTTTATGCTGAAGAGAAAGTGGAGTAAGGGGAACACTCCTCCATTGCTGGTGGGAATGCAAACTTGTACAACCACTCTGGAAATCAGTATGGAGGATTCTCAGAAAATTGGGAATCAACCCACCTCAGGATCCTGCAGTACCACTCTTGGGTATATACCCAAACGATGCTCAATCATACTACAAGGACATTTGTTCAACTTTGTTCACAGCAGCATTATTTGTAATACTCAGAACCTGGAAACAACAGAGATGCCCCCCAATTGAAGAATGGACAAAGAAAATGGAAAAAAAATACATTTATGCAATGGTGTACCACTCAGCGGTAAAAAACAATGACATCTTGAAACTTGCATAAAATGGATGGAACTAGACAAAACCATCCTAAGTGAGGTAACCCAGACCCAGAAAGAGGAACATGGTATGTACTCACTGATAAGTAGATACTAACTATAAAGCAAAGGATAATAAGCTTATAGTCCATGATTCTTGAAGCTAAGTAACAAGGTGAACCCTAAGATAAACATACATAGATTCACCTGAAAAGGGGAAATAGATAAGATTCCTTGAAAAATGGAATGGGAGCATGGGAGTGGCAGGAGAAGCAAGGACACAAGAGGAAGAGGAGGGGAGAATGGGGGAAAACTTGAGCAAACAGGATAGATGAGATGAAGGAAGAACAGAGATGGGAGCAAGGAAAGAGGTATTTTGATTGAGGGAGCCATTATTGAGCTAGCAAGAAATCTGGCACTAGAGAATTTTCCAGAAATCCACAAGGATGACCCCAGCTATTACTCTAAGCAATAGAGGAGAAGGTTCCTGAACTGGCCTTTCCCTGTAGTCAGATTGATGAATTTCTTAAATTTCAACATAGAACTTTCATCCAGCACCTGATGGAAATAGAGGCAGAGACTCACAGTGGAGCACTGGGCTGAACTCCCAAAGTCCATTTGAAGAGTGGAAGGAGTGAGAATATGAGCAAAGAGGTCAAGGCTATGATGGGGACACCCACTGATAGTTTACTAATGAGCTAATGGGTGCTCACTCACTCTGGCTGGACAGGGAAGTGTTGTTAGAGGCTGTTTGTTCATTCATAGACTCTCAGACCTGAAATAATTACACAGAAATTATGTTATTTAAAACACTGCTTGGACAATCACTTAAATGTATTGCTAGCTAGCTTTTATATCTTAAATTAACCCATTCTGTTATTTTATATTTTACCACAAGGCTCATGGTTTACCAGTAAAGTTCCCAGGCCTCTGTCTCTTTTGGTAATGGTGTCCTACTGACTTGCCTTTTTTCTCTCAGAATTCAGTTTAGTTTTCCCCACCTAGCTCTATTCTGCCTTGCTGTAGGCCAAAGCAGCTTTTTTATTCATTAATCAATAAAAGCAACACATATACAGAATGACTTCCCATATCATCTTCCCTTTCCTGTCTAAATAATAATGTTTTAACTTTAACATAGTAAAATTACATATGAAAAACAATTATCAAGTAAGTATTACAATTACAATATTTATATTTACTTTATAACTAAGGAAAACTATAATTATACCTATATAGTCTTCATCTCCATCAACAGCTCCAGAAGGATATAATATTATCTAAATAAACAGGAAGTACATTATAAGAAACTTTTGAAACTCTAGAATTGACAGAGCCATCTTGCTGCCTGGCCAGTCACCCAAAGTCTCATTTGCAATATTGGAGCAACCAATTCTGGCTAAGGCCTAGAATAACTGACAGACGATTTTCTGAGGCAGGAAAATTTTTACAACTGTCTTACCTTGTCTTGGCATTTTTTGAGAGTCTTTTTTCTTATATCCTGCATGTCCTGTCCAGACACTGTGTATTTTATCAGTGGTTGAGGCATGGGCAGTTCCTTGCCCAAAGACCAGTTTTGCCAAGAAGGAAACAAGCTCCAAGTGGAATATTTTAGGTGCTCAACATTCTCTTGGGAACAGACTGATGCTGCCAGGAGCAATTGTGCCTCACATCAACCGAACCCTAATTTATTTAAATGCCATATTCTTCAGCTCTTTGAAGTGGTTGAAGATTACCTATGTATGTGGAATACAAAGTCTATGTATTTAAAGAACCTGATTAGTTGGACTATAAGTATTACCAACATAGATGACTATTGACTTATAATTCTTAATACTTATATAGCTTAAAGACTAATATCTTATTTTAGAATATTAAACAATCTCTAAACAGCTGTGCAGCAAATAAGGACAATGACCTCAAAATGAAAAAAATGTATAAGTATCTTGATCAGTGGTAGAAATGTATAGTACAATATGATAAATATATCTTAAATTTGTATCAATATACAAAATGTTTTAAACAGAGGTAGAAGCATGCATGCATACACATATGACAAAATAACTTTGCCCAGTGTACAAATATTATAAGCACAATTATGAATATATTCAATATAATTTGAATTTGTATCAATATACAAGAATCTATGCCAATGTAAATTGCCTATAAATAATAGCTAACAAGTATTCTCTTTATTACTATTACTACTAGTGTGAGTAAGCTCACACTAATCTACCTATTATCTTTTACCACTTCCCTTTTTTTTTTAAAGATCCCTGAGCCTACTTAATTTCCACCCCAACCCCTAATCCTATGCCAGTAATAATCAACTCCTAATTGATGTCCCTATCCCTAAGGACAAACTTAGTTGGAAGAGGGGACATTCTTTCTCTGGAATCCTGTAAAAACTAAAATGATGGTTAAGTTTTAATGTATAATTACAAATAGTCTCTGAGTAGTCAATAGAGTTTTTCTGATGTTCCTGTTTGAAGTAGGAACCAGCATAAAACCATATTTGACTCTCTGAATGTGTAAGACAGTTGTATGGCTGAGGCAGATTGTGGGGCCACTGGCAGTGGCACCAGTATTTATCCCTACTATTTGTACTGACTTTTTGGGAACCCATTCTCTTTGGATGGATACCTTGCTCAGCCTAGATATAGTAGGGAGGGTATTGGACCTTCCCCAAAGCAATGTGCCTTATCTTCTCTTATGAGTGGATGGGGGTTGGGGGTATAAGTGAAGGGGAAGGGAGGTGGGGAGGGAGAGGGACCTGGTATTGGTATGTAAAATGGAAAAAATGATAGTTTTTTTTTAACAAAAGTAAAATAAAATAAATTTAAAAAAAGATACCAGCTCACTTTAGGCATGACCTCATGTTCTCTAAATGCAAAAGTAAGGCTTGTGCAGCTCTCTTGGGTGCTGTATTTGGTTCTAGTTCACAACACACACATATGACTGTGGATTGCTACCCTTTCTGTGAGTTTACCTTCTATTAACTATATATATATATATACATATATACACATATATGTATATATATATGAATATATATTCATTCATTCCATTCCATTCCATTCTAGGTTAATTGCAATAGATTGGCGCCCACATGGAACCCGAGTTCACTTCATTATCAGGACATGCCCAGAAGGTCTGCAGCCTTCTCCCACCCCTGTCCTCATGGCTTGATCCCACCTAATAGGTGTTTTTTTGTTTTTGTTTTTGCTGAAACCCCGTCACAGATTCTCTGGCTTTTGCCAGGCCTGTTTTAATTGGGCATAGCTCTGCCTCTTGGGACAGGGGCCTCCAGATTGCATTCCTAGTTCAGATCTGTGAGTGCCTTGCCTGAGCCCTGGCAAGTAACCTCACAGCTCATGACTGCCTGCAAGCTTTAAGTTCCAGCCAAATACATATAGGCAATTGATTTAACTGCTCTTAATTTGCTAGTATGTTTGTTAGTATTTAAGCCGTGCCACTGTGGAACTGCATTGGGACTGTGTTCATGCCGCCATTTGTATGTCTCCACCATGCACCCACAACTGTAACTCCTGCTGACCAATAAAAATATTACACCTACAACAACTTACTGAATACTTATAATTGAGGTAAGTTTGTTTGATTGATAAATAAAGAAATAAATTTGAAAATTGTATAATTGCAGATGATATCACTACCCAGGAATTTACAATCTTTTTGTTTATACATATATAAAAATTATATATTTCTGTTTATATATATTTAGAATTCTGCAATAATTACAGTAATTACTCTGTACATACTTTTTTGTGACCATGGGACTCAGCCTTATTCTTAATATTATATTCTTAAAGAAATGATCTGATAACACAGTCAAGAATGAGACATTTTTAGAAACAATAATGTCTTTACAGACTAATAATGAGAAGCTAGCTGAAAGGATTTATTCCATTGAAAATCAAAAGTTAGCTGAAAAAATTAATACAATTGAAAAGGATAACATTAATTTTACAGATAAAATTCAATCCACGACAAAGGGTTATGGAATCTTACGAAAGGGCACTGAGAAATTATGTGAAGGTATTCATATTATTAAAATGGACAATCAAAATCTGTTAAAGACGTTATGATAAGTTAACAGATAGAACACCTCTCCAAGAAGGCAATCTACATGCCATCCAAATAATATCCAAGGATGAGAAGTTATCATTAATGGAAAAATTTAATAACCTGGAATCACATGTGCAGAATGGGGACCATAAATTATTTGTTTTAATGAAATCATTAGAAATATTCACAGGTCAAGAGATCTAGACTTTACAGAAGACAGTGGTGAGAATATGTGAATCAGTTGAGGAAAGTATTAGAACTGATGAGCGGAGGTACAAGCAAAGTATATAGCATTGCTAACATCTCTCACAGTCACAGATGACTTACTAAGAGTTTTAGCTATTTATCCCATTATTACCTCTGACAAGCCAGCAAATACTCAATACACAAATGGATAACAAAGGGCATAAATGGAAACCCTTAGGTATGAAAGAGCTAAAAGAAATTAAGCGTTTTCTGTTAAAGTGTGCAAATCTGTCATCACTAGTCAAACATTTCTGATGAGGAATTGTGGGAAATAGAAGCAAGTAGTAGAAAAGAGATAATAAGGAAGATGCCAAAGCAAGAAATAGATATAATCGATATAGTCTGTGAATATGAAAGTGTCTTCATTTCTATAAGGGGTTGGAACTCCAAGTGACACATGTTGTTGGAATCAAGGTCTTATATGTGCACATACAATGTAATTCCTTTCTTTGTACTGTAATAGTAGCGTTTTTAAAGCTGTATAATCTTATTATTTACATTATTAAAATGGTCCTGATTAATTAAAAAAGAGAAATTAAGCAAGCAATTTTATCTTATGTCATGCATTCACCATTTGTTAGGGAGATGGTAAAGACATGGGCTTCTAGCAATAAGGCTACTCCATACGATTGGCTTCAATTAGTTTCAGCAATTCTGGAAGATGGGCTGCAGTTACAGTAGAAGTGCTATTAGAGAGAGGATGTGAAAGCCCTAGAACAACAAGGAAGGGTCAAAGGATTTGAAGCATCCCAAGATCAAATTCTTGGTGTGGGCTGTTATGCTGATCCACAGAGTCAAGCTATTTATAATGAAAACTTCTTGTCCCCATGCCATACAACAGCCTTAAATGCTTGGAACAGTATTCAAGAACTAGGAAGAATAATTGAATCATATATTAAAGTTTAAAAAGGCTCAAGAGATTACAATGATTAACTCAAGCTGTACAAATAGGAATAACATATATAGAAGCTAGGTGAATACTTACTGAATCTCTGGCTTTTGAAAATGTCCACTTAAAATGCAAAAAGATACTTGTGTCTTTAAAGGTTAGATCAGCACCAATGAATAACTGGGTCATGCATACAGTAAACATTGAGACATTTGACTACAATACTGAGGTTTCTGTAGGAGAAGTGCTATAGGAATTCCTACTGACAGTAGCCTTTAAGTTATCTACCTACTTGGGAATGGCCTCTTATACTATTTATGCCAATGTAAAGAATATGACTGGTCCCTTTTCTGGCTGCAGTATTCAGTTTCTGTTCTCCATTCCAGCAGAAGATTGTGATTTGTGAGTCTACCCCTAAATAAATAACCCTCTATTATTCTCAATTCTGAGCTAGTGTGGAATTTCTTTTAAGTGTCCTTCTTCAGAGAAGCAATTTTCAAACGTATGAGGAGACATCAAAATGCAGGTTACAAATCAGAAGATTTAAGTAAAGTGGAAAAAAAACCCTTATAATTCTGTCCAAAAGTCTGAATTATATGCTATTCTTGTGGTACTATGGGATTTTAAAGAACCTGTCAATATAGTTCCTGATTTGCATATGTAGAAAGAGTTATTTTGCATATTGAAATTTCTGAATTTATACCAGATGACACAGAATTGACTTCATTATTCGCCCAGGTCCAAGATATAACCAGGAATAGGTTTTATCCCATATACATAATATACATCCACTTCCATATGGATCTGCTAAATCCTCTAGCACAAGGTAATATAGAAATCAATTGATTATTGATTGGAAATGTGCTGAAAGTCTTACAATTTTATTTAAAAAGTCATGTCAATAGCAAATATTTAAAGAAAGAGTTTTTTATTACATGGCAACAAGCTAAAGAGATTATAAGGAAATGTCATACTTTTTTCTTTATGTAACCAAACACTGCTACCTGTAGGGAGTAATCCAAAAGGTACGCAAAAGAATAAAATCTGGCAGATGGATATGTTCCACTTTGTAGTATTTGAAAAATTAAAGTATGTACACCACACTATTGACACCTATTCAGGTTTTCAATGGACTACTGCTTTGAGCTCAGCAATGTTGATTCAGTAATCACACTTTACTAGAAGTTATAGCCATCATGGGTACACTCGCTGCACAAATAAAGACAGACAATGGTCCAGCATATGTCACTAAGAAAATGAATTAGGCTTTTTTTTGCTTATTACAATATAAAACATATTACAGGTATACCAAACAATCCTAAAGGTCAAGCATCTATAGAAAGATCAAATTGAACTATAGAGGATATGTTGAACAAATAGAAAGGGATGTAAAATACCCCCTGAGATAGATTGCATAATGCTTTATTCAATGGTAGCCGAGAGACATTGGATAATAGAAGAAAATTTCTGAATTAAATCAGACAGTATACTTCAAGGATGTATTGACCTCACAATGGAAAGCAGGGGATGTGCTACATTGGGGAAGGCTTTCACTCTTGTTTCCACAGGAGAAGAAAAGCTATAGATACCATCAAAATTAATAAATATTTAGTTTGAAAAAGAGAAACCTTTTGAGAAAGAGATTGACAACTCATCCACAGAGGTGACAAACATACAGATGGCAAGGAAACCTCATAAGAGTTGAGGCAGGGTTCTGTTCTTGTCTTTGCAAGAAAATACTCATCTTCAAAAAGTTGAGAAACCTTGGACATCTAGATGCCTAATGAAGAAAAGATAGCTATCTAGAAAGAATTAAAAGCCAAAATAAATCTGACTTATGGTACCATATCCCCTGCAGGGTAAAATTTCATTACCTGAACATACATACATGCATATATACATGCATTCATATATTTATGTATATAATAATAAGCCTAAAAGACTTAAAAATCAAAGCTAGCTTTGCAGTTGGACAATGGCTATCCTTCTCTAAATCCAAGCATGTTATTTAAAAAAATTCAGAGTTTCTGTCTTATATCAGGAGCCATCTGGTATGAGATAGAAAGAAGAAAGAATTTAGGAAAAATTTTACTTCTCCCCATACCTATTTTTGTCTCTATAGTACCTTTTGTTGAATATATATCTATATGAATAATTTTAAGTTTCCCACAATGAATAATAAATTTTTCTGCAGTAATCTTCAAAGTTTTCAGGAAGAAGATGGAGCCATAAAACAGCAACTCCACCTCATTGATATAACATGATGTTGTGGATGGCACTGCTTTAAGATTGGTTTTGGGTTACAAGCTGCTCAAGATGATGCCAACTTGGTTAGCTGAGATAGTGCACCTTCTTACAATGTTTTGGCCAGAACTTCAAATAAGAACTTCAGAGAAACCTCACTGACTACTCAGAGACTTTTTGCAATTATGCCAGACAGTAATCTTGAAACTTAACAATTACTTTAATTTTTACAGCATCCATGGAAATAACATCAACCCTATGACAGCAGGAAGTAATTTTAGAAGATAATGTCTCCTCTCCCAACAAAGCTTGTCCTCAGGGTTAGGGACATTAATTAGGGATTGATTGTAAGTGGTGTAGGGTTGGGGGTTGGGAGTGAAAATTAAGTAGGTTCAGGAATCTCTTTTGGAAAAAAGGATTGAATGAGATAATAGATTAGTTATAATTATTAGATAATAGATAACTAGATAATAGAGTTAATTCATACTAATAAAAATAGTGAATAGTAGTGAGAATATTTGTGAGCTATTATTTACAGACATTTTACATTGGTATAAATTCTTGTATATTGATATAAATTCAAATTATATTTGTTATATTGAATATTTGAATATGTTCCTCCTTTCATTTATAACCTATGTTATAAATGTACATTTGTGTACCTATGCAAAGGTATTTTGTCATATTGTATGCATGCATGCCTCTACTTCTGCTTAAGATATTTTGTATATTGATGCAATTTTAGGATATATTTGTCACTACATATTTCTACCTCTGGTTAAGATACTTATACATTGTTTACCTTTTGAGGTCATTGTCCTCATTTTCTGCACAGTTGTTTAAAGATTGTTTATTATTTTAATGTGACATTTTAGTCTTTAAGCTACATAGGTATTAAGAATTATAGGTCAATAGTCATTCATGTTTGTCATATTTATGGTCAGACTTATCAGGTTCTTTATATATGCATAGAGATTGTATCTTACACAGATAGGTAATTTTCAACCACTTCAAAGTACTGTAGGACATGACATTTACATAATTTAGGATTCTGCTGATATGAGACAGGGTTGCTCCTGACAGCACTAATCTATTCCTGAGAGAATATTGAGCACCTAAAACACTCCAGCTTGTTTTCTTCTTGGCAAAACTAGCTTTTGGGCAAAGAACTGTCCATGCTTTGACCACTGATAAAATTCATGGTATCCAGACTGGACAAGCAGGATACAAACAAAAAGACTAATAAACCTTGCCAAGGCAGTGTAAGTCAGTTTTGAAAAATTTCCTGCTTCTGAAAATAGTCTGTCAGTTACTCTAGGCCTTAGCCAAAGTTGGTTACCCCAACATTGCAAATGATACTTTGGGTGATTACTCAGGGAGCAGGTTGTCTCTGTAATTTCTTAAACCTTTTGGAAGTAGCTTGATTGCTCTTCATGTTTATTCAAGTAATATTATTTCACTTCTCAGGTCTTTGATGATGTTGAAGAGTAGATGCTCATAGCCTCTTTCCTTTCATGACTTAGCTAAGCCATTTCTAATATAAGACTCGTAGGATAGAATAACTATTGAAACATTTAGTATATGTTTCTTGCGTGATAATGTTTATGAAGTTTGTAATTCTAATTTTTATACTTGATATTTGTTCTTACTGTATATAGGTTTGTATTGGGTTTGGAACTCTTATTTATACAAAAAGGGGAGGTGCTGTGGGAACTCCTTCAGCCAATAGCCTTTAAGATACCAGCCCACTTTGGGTTTTTATGTACTATAAATGCAGATGTAAAGCTCTCTTGGATGTTGGATTTGGTTTTAGTTCACATTGCCTGTAGAGGACTGTAGATTGCTACCCTTCTGTGAGTTTACCAACTATTAACAAACTTTTATTATACTCAGTTCTGGGCTAGTGTGGGACTATTTTATAAATTGCAACAGATTTTAAATTAGATAGAAAGGGGGAGATGATGTGGGATTCCCCTCTGTATGCTGTGAATATGTTGTATTAGCATAGGTTAATGAATAAAACTGTTTCAGCCAATAGCTTATCAGAGCAAAGCCAGGCAGAAAAACTTAACAGATACAGAGTCAAGGAGATGCCATGTAGCTGCTGAAGGAGACAGACACAAGAGCTTTACCTGGTAAGCCACAGCCTTGTGGCAATACACAGAATAATAGAAATGTAAGATGTAAGAGTTAGCCAGAAATACAGATAAGATATTGTCCAAATTGTGTAATTAATATAGTTTCTGTGTTGTTATTCCAATCTGGGTGGCCATCAAAGAACAAAAGAGCAATCTCTGCCTACAATGGCACATCAATGTGGGATGACTATATCCACATAAAACCTGAGAGAGAGCTTGGAAAGGAATTACACACACACACACACACACACACACACACACACACACACACGGATTCCTTTAAGAGAAGGCTTCCTGACTCAATGGTATCAACAAAAACTGTGAGGCCCCATTAAGAAGGCTTCCTGGTTCATGCTAGTTGCATGAACAGCTCTGACTTTTTCAGGAGGCTAAGCACTTGAATGGGATTTGTGGTCAGTGTGCTGCAAATTACTTGGTGGCAGCATGGGCCAACTGCTTATCAGAGTTGAGGTGGTGAGCCAGCTCTCACGTAGTGTTCCCAGAACTGGTGGTAAAGGTACCTCTGCCATACTGAAAGGCTGAGAGAGGTGGAGCCAGCATCCAGGGCTGCTGAAACCAAGCTGCTTGCCTTTTAAAGGAATAAAGATAAAATTAATATTAAAAGTAATAGATTAAAGAAAAATAAGCCACATAAAGATGAAAAATATACAAAGGGTATGGATTATGTATATTGTTGTGTTTTCTGTGAATTTTCTGATTGCAGGGAGACATTTGATTCTGAATACTGCTAAGCTAAAACAATATATGTATATACACACACATGTATATAAATATAATATATTTTGGCTTAAAAATTTGGGTCTAATGATTTGCTTTGGAAACGAGGTTCTGCTTTTGTTTCCACAGAGGATAGAATGCTGTGAATTCCTTACTGGCTAATATAGTTTGGTCAAACAAGATCCCCTGAAGCAATGGCTCAGATAGTTCAACATCCATGACAGCTTCAGGACTGCTGGCTGAGATGGGACCTACCACACAGAATACCCCATGAAAGACCTGATTAACAGCACCCCCAATCAGAAGGAGGTAGTCTAGAGAACAATGCCAAAATTCCCTAAATCATTGTTTATAAATGTTTGTTTACATTTAAAGGGAGATATGCTATAGAGATGAATATTTTGCATTGATATGGATTTTGGTTTATTGATGCAAATTTAAGGTCAATTTTGTTACATGTATATTTCTGCTCTTGATCAAGGTATTATGTTTGTGCAAATTTAAAAATGTAATGTGTGTTTAAGAAATACAGGTTAATAGATAGTCATCTATAATAGTCAAGCTTGTAGTCGTGTTAGTTAGGTTTTCTAGATGTACAGAGATATATTTAAGATGGATAGGTATTCTTCAAATCTTTTCAAAACTAACAGAATGTGGCATTTAATATGTTTTAAGAACTTAGGCCTTTTCATGACAATGAAACACCTCTGCTCTTGGCAGCACCAATCTACTTAGAGAGAAAGATGGGCATCAAAGAGGCTGTTTATGGAGTTTGTTAGCCTTTTGGGCAAGAAACTGTTCTTGCATGGACTGCTTGATGAGCAACTGATAAACTTTGTTAGTACAAGACAGAATAGATCCTCAAATTTCTTGCTCCATGGAAAAGTTTAGCAGATATTATGGCCCTGTAGGCTGAAGATGGATGCCCCAACATTACAGAAGAACTTTGGGTGACTTTCCAGGCAGCGAGATGTTTCTGTCAATTCTAGAACTTTGGAAGTAGCTTACAATTCACTTCCTATTTTCATAGGAAATAGTATTATCTTTCTGGGGTCTTTGGTGGCATTGAAGGCAGTTATAGTTTTCCTTTGTTATGATAAAAGATAAATTAGATATGAAACTTTGGGCTCACCAAGACATTTGGAACTATAATTCCTACTTGATACCTATTTTGTTATATGTAATTATACTACATTACAGTTAAAACTTCCCATTTTAATTAGACAGAAAAGGGGAGATGATGTGGGATTCTACTCTGTATGCTGTAAATATGTTTTATTACAATTGGTTAATGAATAAAACTATTTTGGCCAACGGCTTAGCAGAGCAAAGCCAGGCAGGAAATCTGAACATATACATACATACATACATACATACATACATACATACATACATACATACATATATATACACATATATGATGGAGGAAGGTCATTGGTTGATTAAATAAAGAAGCTGCTTGCCCTGATAGGTTAGAACTTAGGTGGGAGGAGCAGAATGCTGGACGGAAGAGGAAGTGAGGTCAGAGACTCGACAGCTCTCTCCTCGAGGGGGCAGACGCCTCAGAGAGACATGATGCTCCTTTCTTGCGGGCAGAGGCGAGAGCTCTGCTCTCTGAGGCACACGCGATGAAGCTCTGACCCAGGATGGACGTAGGCTAGAGTCTTCCCGATGGCGCCCAGACGTGTGGACAACTGAATCCACTGAAAGCCTGAGAAAGCTTGGGAAAGAGTAATGCATGTTTTCTTGGTAGCTGCCATTTCTCGGTTCTACTCTGCTTGCTAGAGGCAAGCAAGCGCTCTCATCTAAGAGAGGCTTCCTGACTCAGCTTCAGCTGCAAAACCCTGCAGCTCATTAAGAAGAGGTCCTGCCACGAAACACTTAAACAGTGTCGACGAAAAGCTGAAATCATGCTTTTCGGTTCTCGGCCGTAGCAGGAAAAAAGCTGCGCCGTTTAAAAATGAAGGCTTTCTGGGCTGTCCTGCCAGGGCAAACTCTGACTCTTTTACGCACGCGGTTTGTGCGGTTTGCAAGCACAGGCTGCTGAAGCTTACTTGCTGGCAGGAACCTTGAAACGCCATAGAGTTGTGGCTATAAAC
>NW_004949102.1:4699773-4702158 GCF_000317375.1 Microtus ochrogaster | reverse complement strand
AGAGAGAGAGAGAGAGAGAGAGAGAGAGAGAGAGAGAGAGAGAGAGATTAGGCAGAGTCAAGGAGATGCCATGTAGCTGCTGAAGGAGACAGATGCCAGAATTTTACCCAGTGAGCCATAGCCTCATTGAAATACACAGAATAATAGAAATAGGTTAATTTATAATGTGTTAGCTAGACCTATTGGTCATACAGTTTGTAATTAATACAGTTTATGTGTTATTATTTAGGTCTGGGAGGCTGGAAAATGAAAAGGCAGTCTCTGCTTACATGTGCATCTGGAGAGAGGTGGCAAAAAGAACGTCTAAGTAGGACACATTCATGGTTACCGTGAAACTGGCTGGAATGGCTATGCATTGGACTAAACCCTCCTAAAAATCATCTGGAGATACACATACACACAAACACACACACATACACACACATTCACATGTGCACACACATACACAATGTATTCTGATGCTGTTTCCCCATCCTGTCACTATTCCTTTATGCTCCTACAAGCCTATAAATTTGTTCCCTCTACTAGTTTTAGTAAGGATGGTTGTTTTCTCCCTCTTATAAAAAAGATAATTCACTTGTCACAATGTGAGGCTGCAGCCGGAAGGCACTATCTGTGAGTGAGAAAGGCCTTATCAGACACTCTGTCTTTGGGTACCCTTGATATGAACTTCGTAGCCTTCAGACCTAGAGGAGATCATTTCTATTGTTTATAAGTTATATATTTTGTTTTAACATCCTGAAATGACAAAGACAGAAGTAATGGTTCCAGAGAGATCAAATACATATTATTGAATTTTTACATAAAATAAACTAGTCTAGAGGAAATGGGGGGAGAATTAAACAGATACGTTAGATTAGAATGTATTAATAAAGAAAGAAAATAATTTATACCAAGCAATGTGATATTCTTTTTGATTTTTATTTTTGCGTCCCTGTTTTCCAAGATCTCTTAAGATACATCACTCAGACTTGCATGTGTTTAGATATTTCCTAAGCAGCATATTAAAATTATTATCCACTTAACTCTAGAGGTGTTCAGTAAGTAAGTCTGTGGGCCTCAAAGTCGACAATTCTCAACAAGCTTTTCATTGATGGTTTTGTCAAGCAGGTGACCCAGAGATGACAGCCTGAAACCTGGCCCCAAGGCTTGGAAATAAAAAAAAAAATAGGTGACTTCAGGGATGTATCAAGTCTCTGAAGTGTCAATATTTAAATTTTATCCCTTTTCCTAAAAAAGCGGAGAATTATGTCACATTAAGACATTCAGCTCTCTCTAGGGAGTCTTTGCCATTTGGCTGGTTAGTGATTGGAACCTACTGATGGGTAGAGATTGAAATAAGCCGTCCATGGGTGCAACATGCCTTCTGGAAATATTTCATGAATCAAAATGCAAATGAAAGCTAATAATTATTCTTCCTACATCACCAAGCTCAAGCGTTAATGTCTTAAGCATCCACATTTCTAAGCCACTCTCCCAAGCTCTATTTATTTATGAGTAGTCTAGCGAGGGGAAAAAAAAACTGGAGGAACGCCTTTCATTGTTTAGACAATACCCTTTTCCCTGAATTCTCTTTGTTATCAACATGTAGTGGAGAGATATATCTCAACAAAGATGTGACTGAGCTGTGGTCTGGTCATCGAGTTTGCTACTATAGCATTCTTCTGTTTCTGACAGGCAAAGAAAAGCCTTACTGTACATACCTTCAATTTTAGGTACGGGGTTGGCAGGCTGTCTCTTTCAAGGCCAGCCTCATAGGCTGTTGTTTCAGACTGGTAACTCTAGGTCAGGGTAAAAGACTATCTTTGAAAGTCATGAAATTGAGCTTGCTACTTCATGAATCATAACTGTCTTAGGGTTGGTTATATAAAGATGAATTCACAGGAAGCCTTGCTGACAAACTAGAATCCCAATGTATCCAGTTGCTATGATAAGTCGACCCCTCCTGGATGGTCCTGGTAGGCTTGCTGAAAATGTCCCTGGATGTGCAGGCTGAAGAGTGGGGAAAAAGGGGGTTATGGAGATAGTACTTAGCTTGAGGTAATATTACTTTCTGGGTTATTTTTCTTCAGTTTAGGGTTTTGCTTTTTAATAGGACCTGATTATGTCTGTGTAATGAACTCTTTTTTTATTCTAAGCTGGAGTCTCATGTATTTATTTAGATGAACCGTTGCTTTCGATTTTTTCATCAACTACCACACGGTTTTATTATAATATAACTTCATAATGACCCAATGATTTCATTTTTATTGAAAAATTATTAGTATTACTATCCTTAACATCATCATCGTCATCATCATCATCATCATCATCATCACCATCATCATCATCATCATCACCACCATCATCATCAACATCATCATCATTATCATCATCATCATCATC
>NW_004949102.1:4686713-4699323 GCF_000317375.1 Microtus ochrogaster | reverse complement strand
GGATCTCTGTGAGTTCGAGGCCAGCCTGGTCTACAAGAGCTAGTTCCAGGACAGGAACCAAAAAGCTACGGAGAAACCCTGTCTCGATAATTAAAAAAAAAAAAGAGTCAGAGACGGTCCTGCTCCCACTGTTAGGAGTCTTACAAGAGGATAAAGCTACACACGGTCACATATGTGCAGTGTGCCTAGGTCAGCCCATGTAGGCTCACTAGTTATCACTTCAGTCTCTGCGAGCCCCTATGAGCCCAGGTTAGTTAATTCTGTGATTTTTCTTGTGGTGTCCTTGACCCCTCTGATTCCTACAATCCTTCCTTCCCTCTTTCACAGCTAGTTCACTGAGGACCTACTCTTGAGGATGACCTTGAGATTGGTTTATGACAGATTTAAGGCCACTTAGTTTGTTAGTGGCAAATATTGTAAATCCTACTGCCTCCTAAGTATGACCTCTTTCCTCTGACTTACATTGTCTTCCACTGCTATAGAAAATAGGTTTTAGTGATAAAACGCAACATCAACTAGGTCCCCTTAGAAGAGAATCTGTGGTAAGATCTTCACGGCATTCTAAGGAGATCACGTGGGCTCCTTCAGATCAGCAGTCATTTTACTGCTGCTACAGGCAGGATTATGGAACATGCCTGTTTCCTATAGACCTCAATCTAATTGCTGCATCTTGAGGGACTTGCTTAAGAATTGCCTAAATTTTCGTTATCCTGATTTTCTTGAAAAGTTTAAATATCAGCATTTGGAACTTGTATTTTCCTTACCAACTTAAAGCCTTATTTTACACAGGCATAGAATTTCAGAGTTTAATTGTCTCCCAATAAAAAGGGAACTATTACATTTCTTTTTTTTTAATGAGTTAAAAAAGACCTGTTTGATGGTTTTGTGCAGCCCTATAATTTGAAAGTAATTGCAATTTCTCAGTTCATGTTTCTGCATTTATTAGTATGGAAATATGTACATTTTCAATAAATTCAAAATGAATGAAAATATATTTACCCTTACCTCTAAAAGATATAGCATTTGTCTTGTTTACTAAGACTAAAATATTTGTATTTTGTATTACTCATGAGTCCTCAGATGGCACTGGATGAAGATAACAGACTGTTAGAGAAGAGAAGCCAGATGCCTAGTCACTAGCTGAGGTCCAGCTGCCCTTCAGGGCCTGAGAACCAGGAAGAACAGGAGTGGCCAGATGTTTCCCTACTGATGTGTTTTCAAAATTCCTGATAATTTCTGTAAAGAGAAAAATTGTTATTATTGCCAGCATTTTAATCTATTCGCTAATGAATATGGGGACCAGTGACATGCTGCAGCTGAGTCAGAGAATTCTCAGGCATCGGGCATCTGTAGGCAGTGCTGAAACAGGATAGAGAGATCAAACACGAAAGCGGTCAGCAACGACCAGAGTCATAAACCGTAACCTCTCTGGCTATCTATTCTACCAGAGGAAAGTTTACAAGTTAACTTCTGTCCCTACAAACTTATCACCCGGCCAGACAAGAAAAAGCCAAATCTAGTGCAATCCTGTATGTGTTGCTGACCAGCCCTCCTCCCAAATCCTGAAAATACCAGCATGCAGCAGTTTGCCTAGCAACATCCCTCCCTTCCTCTGTCCCTCCCTCAATTCCTTCCCCCTCCTTCTTTTCTTTTCTTCCTCCCTCCCCCTCCTTCTTTGTTTTCTCTCTCTCTCTCTCTCTCTCTCTCTCTCTCTCTCTCTCTCTCTGAGAGGATAGTTTGAGTAGAAAAGAGAATAATAAGAGCACTTGAATATTCAGTGTGTTTCCTTTTAAGCAATTGAATGAAAAATTCAATGGTGGGTGTATCAGCTACTTCCCTCCTACTGTAAGGTATTTCATGGAGAGAAGATATATTTGGTTTAAAGTTTTGGAAATTGGCTCTGTTGTTTTGGACCGCGATGAGGAGACACTCCATGGCAGAAATATATAGTAGAACAAAGCTACTCACCTCAGAGCTTGGGAACAGAGAAAGACAATGGAATAGGTTCCCACTGTCCCCTTCAAGAATGTACCTGATGACTTAAAGACTTCCTGTTAGTTTTCACTTTCTTAAAGACTCCACTCTCCAGTAGCATTGCCCTGTGTACTAAGCTTTAATGGTGGACCACCAAGGTCCAAACTACAGCACAGAAATTTCAGTCACTGAAAGAATGTATTTGCTGTAGAGTTATTTGGCTTTATTTTTGATTTGTGCTCTGGAGGACAGAGGATTGGTTGGTCCTGTTGAGAAGTGGTACTAGGGCAAACACAGAAAACGGGCTCTACAAATGCAGAGGGCTCCACAGTTTGGCTAGTCATAGATGCTTGTCTCAACCCATCAGAGAACTGCACAGTAAACCACTTGGAACCCACCCCTGAGAAGCCAGGTATCTTAGCCCTAGATAAGGGCAAATTCTAAGAAATGGTATTTCCTTGTCTGTACAATTTGCATGTGTATGGATGCTTCCAGTATTGAATAATTTAGTTTGACACAATTTAGTTGTCTGAGTTGTCTTCAGCAAAGAAGAGATGCTCTGCACGTACTAAGAGCAAAGAGTCTTCATTATTATCCTGGTGTTAAAATGTTCACACTTTCACTTCTCAGTAAGAAAGTGGTCAGAGACCCAAGTGAGATTAACATAGCGTGGGAAGTTTAGCAATGTTTGCCAGTTTGTCAGCATGGCCAAGAATTAATCCTGCTCTTACTGGGAAGTACAGGAGCCGTCTTTTCTTATTACTATATCTTGAAAATAAGATTAAATATATAAATCTAGAGCTGCGACAATGCCATGCTCAGGCATAGGTGATGCATATGTTCTTTGGGGAAAACAAATAAGTTTCAGTACCCACGTTCTTATCTGTCTCCTTCTTCGAAAGTGCTTGTGGTTAAGACTTTGGGTCAGGTAAATTAAAAAACTCATTAAACTTCAAAGCATGATTTAGTAGTGAGCATATTATTGCTATAATTTGTAAGGTACAATCTTTACAAATATATCAATCTTTAAACACAGATGAAAACCTATAATGCTACTACAATAATATATACCTTACCTAATAATATAATACAGTCATACACAGTGTATGTGTGTGTGTGTGCGTGAGGAAGAGAGAGAGAGAAATGAGAGAGAAGGAGAGAGAGATACAAAGACAGAGACAGAGGCAGAGAGAGACACAGAGAGATACTTTCCCCCCTCATCTGCTTAGGTCCTAGATATTTTAGAGTAAGGATATTTTTCTTGGATTTGTGAATATTTTCACATATGTAATGGGATTATTTGGGGATGGGACCCATGAAATAAAATCAGAGTCTTCAAGTTAACTTTATATAATATTTTAAATAGTTTTGTATATGAAGCAAAGTGTCATGGCATGAAATTTCCACTTGAAGAATTATGCTCCAATCAGTTTCATATTTTGGAAAATTTGTTGTTTCCGATTTTAGGACAATGGATTCATTTTAGTTCTTTTTGAATGTAACTGAAAAAAGTCCACTATACCTATGGCCAAAGCCAACTTTAACAGCTCCAGCCTCCTAAGAGTCTGTTAACAGCTTGACTTTGAGAACTCTCTGGAAACAGGGTCCTCACTCAGGAGGGTAGCCTTTTACTTAGTTTTTTTCTCAACTTACTGGGGGACCTTGGACAAGCAGTTTTCTTGTTCTGGGCATCAATTTTCATGATGACTGATATGAAGGTTTTGATATTATTTCAATAGCCTTGTCTAGTTTGAGATTTCTCGAGGTTCTAGATACAATCAAAATTTGAATTGTGGGGTTTCTCTGCATAGCTTTGGAGTCTGTCCTGGAACTCACTCCATAGACCAGGCTAGCTTTGAACTCACAGAGATCCGCCTGTCTCTCTGCCTCACTAGTGGTGGAATTAAAGGTGCACATCACTGCTTTCAGGCCATAAAAATCTGCTTTTATTTTGGTAGTTTTAGTTATGTTATTTATTCTGCAGCAATCTTCTGGATTTTCTCCCTGCCTTGTCTCTTTTTCTCTTTTCCCTCTGTGTCTTCTTCTGTCTATCTTCAGAGCCCAGGTGGGAGTACCGGTTCTTATTAATAGAAGAAAGATACAAATTGCACCCACCTAGATACCTTTGAACTTTTCATAAAAGAAAATCTCAGAGCTTATTTGCTTAATTTTTTCTTGAGAGCTGTAAGTGAGGGGATGTGTTTGTCTCAAAACAATTCTTGAGAAGAAGCTGGTCCCACCGGATGGAAAACGTCCCCCGCCTACTTTTCCGGGTAGCCTCATGGTAGCCTCTGAGGAGAGAATAATTTAACTGCGCAGTTTACAAGGTCCCTGTCTGATTTAGGCTTGATCACAATGACACGTATAAATATCTCTGTGGCAGGGCACTGGGTTTGCCAGTAATGGTTCTGATGTTGAGGATGCTCTGGTCTTGCCTGGTGACGGCAAGGGTAAAGTCAAGTCCCTCCTTGACTGTAGCAGCTGGGCAGGGGCTGACCCAGGGACACCCAGGTGTCTCTGGGATCTTTCCTAGTCAATGCACTGCTGTCACACTGTTCTCATTAGGCTGTGGCAGTGACAGGATTGCACCTCAAAGTGTAGCAGCTGGAGGCCCTGCACATGCTGCTAAAACAGTCTCAGAATTGAGGTGAAAGGTTTAATTTTAGGCCTTCAGAAATCTAGGCTCCCTCCTCTCAGTCTGAGATGAAATGGTTGAGTAGATCTTTTTGCTAGATGCTAGCTGTAAAGCTCTTGTTCGGTACTTGTCATGATGTGTTGTAATAAGGGCAGCGGGGCCTGCGTCCCCAGCACCCCAGCCGCCTGCTAGCATATGCCCTGAAATAATTACACAGACACTGTATTCTTTTAAACACTGCTTGGCCCATTAGCTCTAGCCCTTACTGGCTAATTCTGATATCCTGATCAACCCATCTCTAATAAACTGTGTAGCACCGGTCTTACCGGGAAAGATTTAGCATGTCTGACCTGGTGGCTTGCTTCATCGCGTGCGTCTGCCCGGGAGAGGGGAGCATGGCCTCTGAGCTCACCTCCTCTTCCTCCCAGCATTTTGTTCTGTTTACTCCACCCACCTATGTTTTAACCTATGGGGGCCAAGCAGTTTCTTTATTATAATTAACCAATGACCTTCCTCCATCAATGATGTGGTAGAATGTTCGCAACAGAAGAGTCTCTCTTCGTAACTGACTGTATCAGAAGAAGTCTTCCATCATTAGGTTATCTACTTTTAAATTTAATTCAGATTTGGTAGTTCATTCTACTTTCCAATTGGAAACCTTAGGGCTTATTTTGGAAAATAACCCTTCCATAAATGGAGAACTTACTGATAAGGGTGTTCTTGGATCTTGACAGCCAACCGTAACACTGAGGGGCTCAGCTCACATTAGAGCTCTCAGCAAGGTTACACACTTTCGTTTATCACGGAGTATAAATATATTGACAATCAACACATTACAAATAATATGATGAAATCAAAACAAAGTTTTCTAACAAGTAGCCAAATATCTAAATTATTCTCTTAAAAACAGGGACAGAAGATGGGAAGGAAAAGTTAGGGGAGCAAGGTAGAGAAGTCGAGGTAAGAAAGAATTGAGGGAGTGTAAGACAAGAGAGGGGGAATCTGCATGGACCAACCTGAACCTTCCTCAGTTCCCCCATCCCCAAGGTCCCCGGGGAAAGATGTCTTCTCTGTGTCTCTTCCCAGTTCTCAATTTTCATAAACCCTTACCTGGACTTCGCTCTGCCCTTAGCTTCTGTGCTCCACAGTTCCCCTGCCCTGTGCTCTTACTGTTTCCATAGCTACTGCACATCATACTCCAACACTACCTACAGCCCCCAGTGCTCCCTGCACTGCCCTGTGTCCCCTACAGCCTGTGTGTTTGCCCCCTCTTCACCTTTCCTCCAAAGCGAACATACAAAAACACCAGCACAATAACAGTAACAAAACAACAACAACAAAACCACAATGACACCCAGAATTGTCTGTTTTCTGGAAATTTTGTTTTCTTCTTCTGAGAGAAGAGGGTGGTCTTTATTCTTCTCACTTCCAGTGTTAGGCAACAAAACACAGCAGTTTAGAGGTCTTACCACCCTTGCCCCGCAGCGGGGTGGGGGGATAATGGTGGTGCAGGGTCACAACCGTCTGTCACTTTCCCTCCAGTGTATCCGACTCTGCAGCACTCTAAGCAGCTGCTTGCTGCAAAGTGTATGTATCACCTACAAAGCATCTTCATTAACAGAGCGCTAACTGTACTCTGCAAGGGTGCTCCCCATACCAACCTCAGATCTACCTGTGCCAACAGACCTCTGGTACAGGCCCCCATAATCCCTGCTTCCTTGTATCCCCATTCTATGTAATCTGGTTTCCTTTGTGTGGGCTGGACTTAGAGTGTCACTTTTGATGAACAGAATCTAACAAATATGAAGTGATGTCACTTCTGATGCTAGGTTACAAAGGGCTGGGACTGCCATCTTCCTGGCATTCACTGCTCTCTGTCTTGCTTACTAATATGAAGAAACCTGGTGTGCTGTGAGCTGCCTTATGGAAAGCTCATGTGGCAAGGACCTAGCCGTGGCTGCCAGCCAACCGCGAGCAAGGATTCCTGATCAACAGAAACTGTGAGACACAAAAACTGTTAAAGCCGTTTGTTTGGAGGCAATTTATTACACAGCAGTAGGTAATGCGAAATGAACTCCTCTTTTAACAGGCACACTCTCTCTGTTTCTGATATAAAAATGAGTTCATGATTTGATTGTCTTTAGTTACACTGTACAACTTCAAATTCATGTTTTAGTAAGACCTTTTGAACTGTTCTGGAAGGGGAAGCTGGGTCTTACAAGCCTGGTAACCCACAGGGTATTTCTTCTCTTCCCACGCTCTCTGAACCAGCGTGATCTTTCCCCACAACCTCTCCAAACTCCCACCACACCCCAATCTGACCCACATGGTTTAACGGCAGGCTGTTAATTTTCCTGCTTTATTGCACATCTGTCAGGGAGGATTGGGATGCCTGATGCTGTAGTGGCTATGGCTTCATTTGGGTCCCTGAGCCAAATAGTAACCATGAGTCATTTGATTCTTAACCTCGGAAAGATTCAAATAGTTTAAGTGGACTTATTATCGAGTTCTTCATCATTTATGCACTGTATTTGGCATCAATACCTAGCCAGACAATAGAAAACAACAACAAAATTCTGCCACTGGAAGTCTCACTTCTGAATTTCACAATTGTCACAAAAAGTCTTTGTTATAAATTTAAACTTGTGCGGGCTGCAGATTGTTTCCTAGCTAATATGAGCTATAACTCGCACTTCTGTTCCTTTTGTTTGCCATCACCCTAACTGTTTTCTAACTCCGATCTCAGAGACTCGTGTTTAAAATCCGATGAGTAATTTAAAAATAACATAAAGGGCCGGGCGATGGTGGCGCACGCCTTTAATCCCAGCACTCGGGAGGCAGAGGCAGGCGGATCTCCGTGAGTTCGAGACCAGCCTGGTCTACAAGAGCTAGTTCCAGGACAGGCTCCAAAACCACAGAGAAACCCTGTCTCGAAAAAAAAAAGCAAAAAAATAAAAATAACATAAAGTTTAAATAAAATTGAAACTCAAAGAGCGGAAATGGAAGTCGCATCAAGACTCAAGGTACATGTAGCGGTTTCCACAGAGTGATTTAAAAATGTGTATGTGCTAAGCTTCCTTTAGTGTCACCTAGCCTTAGTGGGGACGATGGTTTGACTAGGTGATGGTGACAGTACTGGCGGTGGTGGTGACAGTGGTTGTGTGGTAGATGTGATAGGGGTGACAGTAATGATGCCGGAGGCAACAATGTGTCTATTTGATTCCTTTCACAGTCAATATTCAAGCAACTTCTGATTATCTATTACATGCTCAGGGACCCCAAAATAGCCATAACTTCTAGACCAGAGGACACTCCACTTCAGCACGATAGACATAAGACAGGAAGACAACCAAATAACACCCCAATTCTGTGACCCCCACATTTGCTCTAGGAACTGGAGAGGTGCCCGAGGAGATGAGAAGACTAACTAGCCTGCTGAGAAACAATCTAGAAGGAATAAAATGCTCCAGGACACGCGTGATGCACAAATTTCTCAGGTGATGTAAGAATATGCTTTTGGGTACTTGGAGGAAGGCAGGTGAAAACTGAAAGGCAATCCTTCTCTTTGGTACAGAGACATCCCCATGGCCAATGAGTCGGGGGAAAGGAAAACACCACCCTGTGGCATAGAGCTGTGTTGTCTTTTATGTCTTCTCCCAGGCTAGGTCAGGCCAGTGAGGAGGACTGGGCTGAGGGAGGACCAGAAGGTGGCCCTGTGTCTTTAAGTACATTAGCATTGCTAAGGAAGGACATGTAACTAGCATTTCACTGGGACCACACATTACCATGCTCACTTCATTAGTATGAGTATGACTTGGTGATGTGATTAATTCTCAAGTTTCAGTGAAACACACGTTTCTTACTTTCCTAACAATGTAAATTCAATGTGGCTATTGCTGGCAGGTAAGCAGCATTCTTCAACATGGAGACATGAAACCCAGGACTTTATCCCCTTCAGTTGATATAGTAACTTTCTGTCACTATAACAAATATCCAAAGTTTTTTAATTAGTGAAATTTGTTCTTTGACAATTTCATACATGTGTTTAATACATTCTGATTGATCTAACCCTCTGATATCCCTTCCTCTTCTGTCCATATCCCTCATCCACTAGTCTCTTTCCCATAAACATGTCTTTTTGGTTTGTTTGTATCCTTCTGGGGTTGACTAATGTCTTCTGTGCACTCGTGGGATTGGAACTTTCCACTGCAGTCTGGGGGTATATCCTTTGGTACACAGCCGAGGACAGTGGCTTTCCCTTTGCAGGGTTTATCAGTAGCCTATGGCTTAGCAGTAAAAAGTAGGAAATCATGATCCCCTCAGCCATGACTGACTGTTGAGAGGCGCTGGCCTGTGCAGGTCCCGTGCAAGTAATCACAGTTGCTGTGAGTTTGCAATTGCATCACTTATGCTTTGTCTAGAGGATGGGATTTTGCTGCCTTTCTCCCCACCTTTTGGTTAGCTACATTCTTCTGGTCATCTTCTTTCTACCTTCCTACATGTTTTAAAGAATTCCCCATTCATCAGTGTTTGCCAAAAAATTGAAATAATGATGCAAATGACATGTTAAAGGCTGAGCCCTCATCTGCCACTTATTCACAGCGTCTTGGGTCAACCACAAGTTTAACATTTCTCACTGAACATTTAACATTTCTCTTAACATTCAACATTTCTCACTGAAAACAGAGGCTTCTCTATATGGGTTAAGAGACATCTTTATATAAAGATATAAACATAAAGTTTAGAAGGAGGGTCAATTTTATGTCTATTTGGTGAACCGTCAATAATAATTTCCCTCAAAGTGACTGACTTTTCGAGGCATGGGTTTTTGACTGGTCTTACAGAACAAGGTATGGGATCAAATCCAATCAGAGAGCAGTTGATTGACTCCATAACAGTCATGCCAATACTACACAAGTGGGCCTATCTTGCCAGGCATGTTATAGTGCACAGAGTTCACTTCTGGGTAGGACCACTGATGCCTCTTCTTCCCTTGCAGCCTGCACAACACCTCCTAACACTTTGAAAGCTAGACAGCAAGAGAGGATGCTTCTAGCTGAATACCAGATTGATTCCTCTTTATCTTAAAACCGTGGTGTGTAGAAATAGGGTTTTATCATCTAGTTTTGGTGGGAAACCAAACAGAAAGGCAAGTCTGTTGTTGTTTGGGGGACTTGTGAGATATCCCTGAGAAGTAACTCCTATGGAGGTAGCCCATACCTGGCACTGAGTTTCTTCCTTAGGTCCTTGTTGCTTCTAGGAGCAGAATTATCTAGCCAGACTGGGAATCCTACTTCCAACTCTTTAATATTTTTAAATTGGGTTAGAAGACAATAGTTTTCCATATGATATTTTTCCTTTCCCATACCCTCTTCTTTCCTATCCCTACAAACCTCTCCCTGTTTAACCCTTCATATTCATAGTACTCATCCTCTATATTTCCATTTTCCCTATGGTTTATTATCAGCCATTTCTTAAAACTCCTGTCTCTACTCACTTCTCTCTAGTTATATGTCTTTTATAGGTATTGTAAGTTAAATACACAAAAGAATTGAGACTGTGATTCATGAATGAGAGAGAATATGGGTATCTGGGTTATCACACTCAGAATACTATTTTGTAGCTTTATCCAGTTCTTTGCCAATTTCATTTTTCTTCATGGCTGATATGGTTTTATTTGGTGTATAGACCACATTTTCATTACTCATTCATCAGTTGCTGGACATCTAGGCTGACTCCATTTCCTCACTGTTGTGAATAGAGTAGCAATTATCATGGATGTGCAATTTTCTCTGCAGTAGGACGCAGATCCCTTTGGGTATCTGCCCAGAAATGGTATAGCCGGGTCATATCATAGTTTTGTTTCTAGCTTTTAAAAAATGATGGACTTTTATTTGTGGTGTGTGTGTGTGTGTGTTTGTGTGTGTGTGTGTGTTGTGTATTTGTGTGAGTGTGTGCTGATGTCTGCAGAAGCCTGAAGAGGGCAGGGCATTGGATCCCCTTGAGCTGGAGTTATAGGTGATTATGACCTTCCCAACAAATGTACTAGAAAATGAACTTAGGAGAAGGAAGTGCACTGAACCCCCACTCTAGCGCCTGTCTTCCGTTTCTTTGAGAATCCAGTCTCGGGTATCTAGTTTCTAAGGTTTGCCGCTTGGGGAAATGCACTGACTGCTGACTGAATACAAGAAAAAGATGTCCCCAATGCCTTGCATTTCAAATTGTAATGAGCATCATCATCAGACTCACTGTGTGTTTGAAAAATTGCAGATTCCCAAGACTTCTATGAGCAAATCTCCTTCAGACAACTTTACAATCTAGCCTATAGACTTGTGTTCTATAACTGGTGTCCCAGTATCCCCAAGTGCAAGTGGGTGGTTGGGTTACTCATGAAGAGACAGTGTCTTGATGGCAGTGTGCTTTAGGAAGTTTTCCTGAGACAACTCTACAGACTGGTCAATACTTACCTGCCCACCAACTGCCAACACATGATCCATCTCCTGCAAAGGGAGTTTACCTGACCTTTGGAGTCTACTTTGCCACATGTGTGACAGATTTATTATTGGAGAATTTACATCCTAATCAACAATAACTAATATGGATGCTCTACGTCCTTCAACTGTCCATTGGAGCACCTCTGTTGTAGATATTTCATACTGGTTTGCAGAATTCTCCACTGAGAGAAGACAGATAACAGATTCTAGGTGTCCGTAGTGGTGCCTGGCTTCAGAACGGACTCCTTTTTGATTCACTTCTCTTCCTGATGACTGGGATTCCATCCTCCTCCTAATTAAATCATCTGCCCTGAAATCTTTGTCTTAGGTTGTGTTTCTGGGAACAAATGCAGATGACAGAGATGCACACACGCCTTACTATATGCACCCTCTCTGGGAATTTTCCCTGTGGTTCCATGTGGGGCTTGAATGAGAATGGCCCCCGTAGGCTCATATATTGGAACATTTGGTCACTAGTTGATGGAAATGCCTTAGGAAGGAGTAGAAGTCATGACACTGTTGGAGGAGGTGCATGACTTGAGATGGGGTTCGAGGTTTCAGAAGCCCACACCAGGCCCAATCTCTCTCTGCCTCTAGCTGTGGATTGGAATGAAAGCCCTTCTCCTGTGCTCCGTCTGCCTGCCTGCCTGCTGTCATGCTTCCTGACCTGATGATCATGGACTAACCCTCTGAAGCTGTAGGCACACCATGGGTTAAACGCTTTTTTTTTTTATAAGTTGTGTTGGCTCTGGCGTCTCTTGACACTCCGCTCTGCAGTTCTGCACCAACTGTGAGGGTAGGGAGCATGTTGCTCTCACGATCCTCATTGACTCTGTGCAACTGAGTCTAACACATCTGATCTCGATTCCAGCAGCCAGAGCTTTAATAAACTGAGCAACACCCCTATGACACACTCACGGACACTTTCAGAAGTCTAACAGAGAAAGTACTGTCATTGTTTCCAAAATGCGGGCAGCAATTCCTCCTGGGGGAGTGGTCTGATTTAATGATTTAACGATCGCCCCACACTAGGAATTCCAGCATAACTCTCCACATGTGGACTACATCTCGCAGCTTGAGTTAAATGGCCCCCAAACATATGGTATTGTATTTTTTTTTGCATTTTCCAACACATGGACAGTTTCTCACATTTTAAATCAACTGAAAATGAGAAGATTATATTCAAATCTTCTAGGAGGATTAACTACCAGGAAATGTGTTTGATTTACATAAATATTTGTGGTGGATACATGATGAGGTCAGACACTTTGCGAAGACATATTTCATACCTAAGAAAATGGGATTCCAAGAAGAGTCAAGGTGAATGATTCTGGAATTGCAGGCTTGTCAGGGCTGGACCGCTTGAGCTTCAGCCATCTCTCTTGACTTAGAATGTAGCAAAGAGAAAGCGTAAGATGGGATGGGGGCTAGACAGACCAGGTTTAGACAAGCAGAAGATGGGATGGGGGCTAGACAGACCAGGTTTAGACAAGCAGAAGATGGGATG
>NW_004949102.1:4631944-4686613 GCF_000317375.1 Microtus ochrogaster | reverse complement strand
GTTTAGACAAGCAGAAGATGGGATGGGGGCTAGACAGACCAGGTTTAGACAAGCAGAAGATGGGATGGGGGCTAGACAGACCAGGTTTAGACAAGAGTTGGCTTTTCCATCTGAATGCTGCTGACGAGGGACCAACCTTTCTCCCATTGTGATATTGCTCCGTGTAGATTAGAATCTGTTGTTCATGGGTCTCTAGGTAAAGTCATTGGAAATACTTGTCTGTAGAAAGGTCGTATTCCCTATTGGCCAGCTTCAGGTGGGGGCTGAGGGATGCTGGTTCCATACTGTGTTTCCAGCAAAGGGCGATGCAAAGTTGAACACCAGAACACTGACCCTAAGGGAGATCAGGCCCACTTACTTCTCAGAGGGCTGCATCAGAAAGGGCAGCAACATGCCTGGAAGACAGTTGTTCTCTGCAGGTGAGGATCAATAGAAGGAGAAAAGCAGCTCATTAGCCCCTTCTCTCTCCAGCAGCTCACTGCCTTGTCAAACTTCCAAAGCCACAGCCAGCTGTGTTTTCCTCATTATGGAAATGGGCCCACTAGAGCACTGCCCTCTTGGCTGAGGCTAGGCATTAACACTGCAGGGACTCGGACTGGCCCGGACCCTGAAGACCAGAATGTGGTCAGCAGCCCTGTTTGTCAGAGTGTTTTCAGCCCTGACCTGTCTCCTGCCTCCTTTATGCTCCTCAGGGAGGGTTTTATCCAAGTCCGTACACTTCCTAGGACAATACTGCTCAGACAGAAGTCACCAGTCTAGGGGACCCCAGACCCCGGATTGGTGTCCTGTATGAGCTGGGCAGCCTGGGTTGAAACCAGGCTGCCAAAATTGTCTCCCTCCCTCCAGGGGGAGGAAGAAGCAATTTAAGTTCCCAAGGAAACTCCTCAACTCCACAGCAGAGTTGCAGCCATTGAGCTTACTGAGTACCATTTCTGCATCATTTCGGATTGCTTTTCACCTTAAAAAGATGTGCGGTACCGGCTTGTCCCTCCAAATCCTCCTTCCCTCCGGTTTTACAAGCAAGGAGTTTCTCCTGTGAAGACACGAGATGGAATGGATGAATAAGGAGGAGGATCCCCGATCTCCAAATCTGTTGACTCTGCTAAGAGGGCCTGGCTAGCTTTAGGAAACTAGAGAGGAGACCTTGGTCTTGTCATTGGAAACTTCATGCCTTAATGCCAGCCTCGGGAAAAGCCCGAAAATTGGGGAAGAAAAATCATCTATGGGGGTTTCAACTCCGATTTCCAGGGCTAGCACTTCCCAGGCGTATCTAGACACCCAGGTTTCTTTCTTTCTCTGTAGAGCTGGATCAATAATTTTGATCATGTTAGAGTTGATTAGGAAGTTAAAGAAACGTGAACAGGATAAGGTTCATAACCTGTACACTGAAATTCAGGCATATGACCTGTGTTGAAGCTTATAAAGTTCATGATGCTTATGAAGTTGAAAAAATCTCTGTCGCGTACTGGGTCTGACCTCCTCTCCCCCCCCCCTCCCCTCCTCCAGCCCCTAGCTCCCTTGTACTCTTCTCTCCTGGGCTCTAGTCTTGGGCTGCAGTTGCGCGCGGCCACCTCTAGATGGAACTTTCTCACCAACCCATAGCCAGGCAGGCCAGAGCACCCCTGGTGCATAGTAGTGCGGCGAGGGGGTTCCCTCCTTCTCGCCTTCTCTACGTGCCCAGTAGAGGTACCTGGACCATAGCCAGCAGGAAGGGGCACGGGACTGTGCGCATGGAGCCCAGCGGGTTCCCGGCCACTGGATGAGAGGGAATCCTAAGGGTTCCCAGTGAGCGAGCTCCTCAGGAGTTCCTTGATCTGGGCTCCTCCAATCCTCTCCACAAAATGACAGTCGCCTTGGCTGCCTAGTCCCATACAGAGCCCGCAGTGGGACTGTGTTCTGTCCCACCTTCAGCTTCAGGGGCGCGATAGAAGGCGTCCCCTGGCACCTTCCGGTGTCCGAGCCACGGGACAATACCAAGGACCAAAGAGTTGCTAGCGGGAGGCAAACTTTGTATGGAAGTGCGTTGCGGGCTCTACTTTGAACACCACTGGAAAGAAAACAAGCACAGGACACTTGTCATCTGTCATATCTTCTTCACGGTCACCCTCCTTGGAGCTATGTTCATTGGGAGGGAAGGGGTCCCGGATTCGCCAGAGCGGTCCCCCTTGCTTCAGGTCGGCGTTGAGAGGCGCTTTCCCGCGTGGGTCCCGAGCTCACTGGGCGCTGTGGACACGGGTTCTCGTACCTCCCCCAGTCATCCTCTTTTCTCCCTGTCTTCGAACCCTCCCTTCTTTGTCCGGGCGGGGCAGGTGGGGTGATATTTAAACAACAGCAGCAGCAGCAACAACAAAAACAAAAACCAGAACTCTGTTATTTCTGGTCCCCGAGTTGATTCGGACTTGAACGCTGAAGGGGTCCTACCACTGGGGTGTCCCACTCCCTACCCACGCCCGGGCCTCTGCCCCTCGGGGATCCTCCTCCCGCTTCTAGGGGTGACTGGTTGGCGCGAAGCGATTGGCGATCCCGGGCGCGATCCCCGGCGCGGATCCACGCGCCGCGTGGGGTGAATGGTCGCGGGAGGAGGATCGGGAGGCGCAGGGAGCAGACCAATCGCGGCCGCCGGTGGGAGTATTTGTTATTCACATGGAAGAGACTCGCCGGTGGCTTGGCCAGCTCAACCCCCTCAGTCCGGAGATCAGCCACAAGTGCGGTCGCGGTGCTCGCCTTGCGCGGTGGCGACGGCGGCGGCGGCGCTGACATGGAGCTGCGGACTCCCAGCGGGCTTCCTCACCTCGCCCTATGCGGGGAGCAGGGTAAGACTCCCCGTTGAGCAGCAGGCACAGAAAAGGAAAGCAAGTGCTAAAGCAATAGCAAAAAAGCCCCCACCTTTCAACTCTCCCCCCAACCCCAAATGGCTGCAAAAGTAGGACCTCCCCCGATTTTATTGCCGTTTTCATTTTCTCGCCCCCCCCCCAACCGTGCAGCTGACAGCCAGGTGTATGCGTTCTTCTCAGATTACTTTAATGATCTGCCTTTTTTTTTTCTGGGCACAAGTAGATGGCTTTGCACGCCTGAGTCTGGGAAAGAACTGGCGGGCGGAGAAACGCGGATGGGGAGAGTGGGAGAGTGGGCACCAGGGGGCGAGGGGCTGGCCGGGCATTGGAGCTTGATTGGGTGTCTGTTGATTTTACGTTGCAAATAACAAGGCGGCCACCCCTCTTGTCTTCCCATGATTACATTCCAGTGAAGAGGTGCGGAAGAGAGGGAGCTTAGCTTGGAATTCCCAAGACTTGGAGATGTGATCCCCCAAAAGTTTAGACGGTGAATGGGAGATTGAAGGGTGACGGGAGTGGACAGACGCTCCTAGGATGCTCTAGCAGGGCGTGCGAAGGGGCGGCAGGGTTTTAAAATCTCTCTGCCTGGGATTGCTTGGCCTGAGTGACCTCCTGGACCTGCCCTGGCGGAATCTGGACTTGCCCGGCCGAGATGCCCAGGTACCTTGGTTATGCGAATCTAAAGCGAGGGATTTCCGAAGTTAGCGGCTTCCGGGATGAGTTGGGGTAACCCCCGCCTTCCTGAGCTCCGGCTAGATGGATGTCAAACAGGGATGTGGGGAGGACTGGGGAGGGAGGAGGGTGTCGTAGGAAAAGCCCGATAGTGTAGGGGGTCCTTGAGACCTGCATCCCTGCGTAGCACATACAATCTGCCTTGAGTTTTTGGTCCCCCAGTTAGCTCGGCGAGGTTGGGATTTCCTTGCCCCCTCCCCCCAGCTCCGGGGAAAACGCTGGAGTTCCGAGTCCTGTTGGGGGTGGGGGATCTAGATTCAAGGATCTAGAGTTTCCGAAGCCAAGGCAGACGCTCCCTGCAGCTCCTCGGCAGCACCCACGGTCAGAGTGGCCCCTGTGTCAGGCGGACCTGAGAGGGGTGTGGGCGTCTGCAGCCAGCAGGTGTGGCGGGGGCGGAGGCGCTCTCGGACCGGTGCGCTCAGGAGACTGGAGCCGAGGGCGCGCGGGGGTGTTGGTGGCGGGGACTGGGGCGGTGCCGGGGTGCGTGGAAAAAGCTAGAGTAACCAGGTCCTTCCTAGCGGCCCTACACTCTACTCTGCGTTGGGCTTACACGGTCTAAGGAACTGGGAGGAAAAGGAAGATGCGGCGGGGAGGGTTCCCCGGGTGGGGTGAGTGGCTGCTGCCTGAGATTTAGAGGGAGACCTCTCAGCCACGAGGCCGGAGTGAACCCATCTACTCAAAGGGGTCCCTTGAGGTTCATACAGTTGGTGAAAAATATAACAAAATCATATTCCCACCAGCGCCCCCTCCCTCGATTGTCTGACACGCTTCTTTGGTGCAAATGAAATGCAGAGGCGCGTGCGAGTCACCCGTTGCGCAAGAAAGCACCTCAGAGCTTCCCTGAGGAATTGCTTCTAGCCTAAATTGGGGAGTCTGGCTTCAAAGAAAGTCTGTGTGCACAGGATAGCGGTAGTGCGGTAGTGTGTGAATTGCAGAAGACCAAGCCCCCCCCCCTCGGCCCCCAGGAGTTCCACCCCTGGAGGGAATACCTTTTTTGTCAATCGGGGGTGATCTTTTCCCATAGACCCGACAGAGTGGGAATTTCGTGAACACCCGAGAATACACTAGGATCTTGGCCATTAATTCTGCCACTGAAAGAACTGAAGACAGGGTTTGCGGTGGAGGTATTTGCAAGACAAATTACTATCAGGGCAAATGCATTCCGACGATAGCTTGCTTGTGTTTTGCTTGAAAGAAAAATGAAAAGAGAGAAGGAGCCACCAGCAGGTAGATCTTGGATAAACAGCTTGACTGTAATTTCCATTTTTCGTTATGAAACTGTTTGTCAATAATTGCAAATGGCTACAGGAACCACTCGAGTTTATCTCGGTCACTTGCTTGTGAAGAGTATCTGGAAAGATCTCGAAAGGAGACAAAAAGCTGTATAAAATGCGTTCTCCCGCTCTTGCAAATACGTGGCCTGATAATTGTGAAAAGAGCCCCCACTCACCAGGGAAATGGTTCTTCTCTAATGCAGTTTTCCTATCTCAGCGTCAACTACAGGTTGTACTACACCTGAGATAAAGAGAATATCTGCTCTTAAATAAGGGATGTGGAAACGACTTAGGAAAGGAAGCTTCTAGGAGACATTTTCTCAGAAGAAAGAAGACTCTGAGTACACAGCTGAATACTGTTGCATAGGTTCAAGTCATTCTGTTTGATTAGTGCTGGCTATCTCTGCCCTGTTTGCCCCCCTCCCCACTTCAAGTTATGGCTGATTGAATAGTTCCAGCCATTCAGATCCAAAAGGGAGAGGGAAAAGGATGATCCCAGCTGAGCTGAACTGGAGGAGTGCAGAAGAAAGTTAGAGGCCTGGAGTGATGTGCTCTTTTCAGACTTGGCTGGGCAGCTTGAAGCTGCTTCGGGGCTTGTTTAATTGGTATTTATGCAACAAACAGGCCAGCTGACATTCACATTGGCAGTATCAAGTGCCAATCTTTGTGTAAGAATGTTCCATTGTCTTTAGGGCATGGCACATTGAATACTGCACACACATACTTGCGCAATGATAGTTTCCCTTCTAAGTTTCTTTCCCACTGTTTCCTCCCTGTGGGGAACATCAAGAGGACCCTGCTTTAGTCAGTGAGTGCTCTTGCTCTGTCTCAGCATCTTAGAAGAAGATGTTGCATAGATTTATCTTTTGCTTAGCTCCATAGCAAAAATCTGACCACATCTCAGTGCCTGTTGAATAGGCCTGATTTGAAAGATCCAGGAAGTTGTTTCTGTTTTCAGGACAGAAGCTTGGGTGCTACCGGACTCTCATCCTGGGTTTGCCTAGTAGGAGTGGTCACTCCGTGTTAAGCTAAGAGAGGTTGTGAGCCTGGCAATCAGCTGTATATTTATCTTTTTTTTTTTCCATTTCAAGGGAGCTATTCTTTGCTGTTAGAAATTTAGGTTTCAGTTCTTTCTTTCCTTCCTTCCCTCCCTCTCTCCTTTACTCCCTCCCTCCCTCCCTCCCTCCCTCCCTTCTTTTCTTCCTCTTTCCCCTTTTTTCCCTTCTTCTTCCCTTCCCCCTCCCTCCTTTCCTTCCTCCTACTCACCCTTTCTTCCCTTCCCTTCCACGTATGTTTTCTTTGATTTTAAGTTCTTGGTGCTTTGGCAAGTTAGAGCAGACTCATCCACTGAATGGAAGAACCTTGAGCATAGCATTGTCTCATCTGGGCCCCATCACTGTTGGGATGATTTGGGGACACTGTGGAAAGAAGGTGCCTGCAACAGTTCCTTTCTCTGTTTGGTTGTATGCTGGTCTACTAGTGGTGGTAAGATATTATGGCTTTTCTTAGGAATCATTTAAAAAAACACAGATGTTCCAGTTGGAGGGAGATCATCAGGGCTTGACACCCGCCGATGAATGTACTTACTCTCTCGGGAGAAAAAAGGCCGAGAGAAGGATGGTCTTGAGGTCCTTGACCACAAGACACATCAGTCCTTTGGGTAGAAGGGGCAGGGAACAGATAAAGAGAGATGGGAAGATGTAGGAAAAGCCCCAGAGGAGTTTTCTAGAGGTTATTGAACACATGCATTGCTAATTCACTACTTTTCCAGGCAAGAGAGAATGCATTAAGATACAAATCTGCTGGCTGGGTTTTCCAGTGGTAATAACCCTCAGTGCTAAAAGTGTTATAGTTTGTTCACTGCTTAAAAAGTTTCCCCGTTTTCACTACAGAAGAATGTCTTGCATGTTAAGAATGGCCCCTTGGGTGCTTTGAATGCCTGTGCCCTTCAGGTCACATAACGTTGTTCTAAGAACTACCCCTTAGGCCTTCCAGTTTTCCTTAGAGTTATTAATTTATTTATGTATTTATTTATTTATTTATTGGTCTGAGCTTTCTAAAGTTGATTCTCGGCCACATGCCTGTTGCTAAGGTCTGACCCTCCATGCTGGTCATGGAAAAGTGTTTTCCTCAGATTTAAGTTTGATCTATGAGCAAAATAGTTTAGTTCTGGGTCTGGTTATCAAGCCAATACTATCCTTTTGCCTTTTCATATCACTAGACAGCCTAAGAAGTCTTTCAGTGTACATTATGACATTTGATGTCACAGCTCAGCAGGTGGGCAGAAAGCAGACTAAGTAACTCACCCAAAGACTAGACTCAGGCTTCCCGAACCCCTAGGCATCCTGCTAACACCTTACACAGTCAGCTCAGAGTCTCACGCCCAGAGGCTTTGGGGTAGGGCACAGACTGTAAACTACAGCCTTAATGTGAGATCTCAGCCTTTGGCCTGAGATTTCATACAGTCACATAACCTATCTGCTCTCGGGTTCTCAGGCCCAGATGCAGGCTGTGATGTCAACCTTATAGGTGAACTTTAGGAGGAAATGAGATCATACGTATGAGGTTGCACTGTGAGCATGCAGCAAGCTGGCTTCAGTCTCTTCCCCTCTTCTAACCTGATACACACCATAAATGTGCTCTTTTTGTGCAATGGCTGTGTTATCTACAAAGAAGGATGTAAACTGAATTCTTCTAAATCAATTTTTTTTTTAAATGCATGGGGTTTAGATATTTAAAGGAAACCTGCGGTGAATTCTTTTGTTATGCAAATAACAAGAGTCTAATTTGTCTGTTTAGTAGTTAAGGGTCTTCTGGATCGGGTTTTCTTAATATCTGCCCTGCCTATATAAATGAGCTTTTAGAACCTTCTCTCGCTGATTGGGGGTGGGGTGGGGGTTACTTGCTTGCAAACAAAACCAGTTATTGTGCTCAGTTGACAAAACCTCCCTCTCCTCCTGCTTGACAATAATCCCATAGTCCCTTATTACTGAGTCACAGAGTCTTAGAAGAGGAAGCTGGCAGACACCTTCGAGCTGGTGGGGTCACATCACTGCTTCACAGATGAGCGAGGGGGAAGCACACTGAGAGGAAGTGACCTGTTCAGTGTCCCCAGCTCATGGCTGACTGCCAGACCAGGATCCAATTCCAGGCCTCTCTTGCCAGGGAGGCCTCCTTCTGTCCCCACTAAGGATTGACACAGGCAGCAGTCTGAGACATCGACGAAATCACATGCATTTCCAAACAATCTCAAGAACCACAGGTGTGGGGAATGCCTGGGTTTGACGGCAGTACTTCCCCAGGATAGCCCTTTGTGTTAAAGAGCCGGACAGATAACAGTATGGGAATGCTGTTTTTGCGCGAAAAGATATATATTGTACAGGAATCATACTCCATCAGTGGTCCACACTGAAGGAGGGCATGAGGGGGTGCTCTCGATAGATCCCCTTTGTGCTGGTGGTCTTGTTCCATTGGCAGCTGCTGGCTAGGAAAACAGGTTTAAAGTTTGCAAGCCTGAATAGTTTTCAATCCTTTGAGGGATCCAGAAATATCCCTATCCCTTCTGGAAACGTCCCACAGCTGTCCCTTTCTAATTTGCACGTTATTGTTTCTTGAGCTAACCACTGGAAAATACATACATTTATGAAAGATTTCCCTGGGGTGGTGGGGCCCTCACTGCACCATCACCGCCTTTTTCTGCACTGCTGGGGCCGTCTCAAAGAACAGGGTCCCCCTTAGGGATCTGATGACTTTGGGGTGTTGTTGTTTACTCTACCGAGGCTTAGGACTGAACTTGTTTTATTTGTGCTTCTCCCCCACCCCACTTAAATGGAATTAATCATAAGCAGCATTTAGAAATCCTTTGAGATACAGTTATGAGGTTGGAGACTTTGATATAAGGAGCACACATAGAAAATCAAATGTGGGCCCGCGGCACAGGCCTAAAATCCGGCCAGGGAATTTGCTTGTGAAGACATCGAGGTCTGTGGAAAGTCAGTGTCGGTGGTACAGTGCTTAGAAGGGGCAGGGGAGTGTAGTAATAGGGAGCTGCGGGGCTGCATCTCCAGCACCCCGGCCGCCTGGCTAGCTTATGCCCCGAAATAATTACATGGAAACTGTATTCTTTTAAATACTGCTTGCCCACTATATCTAGCCTCTTCTAGGCTAACTCTTGCACCTGGACTAGCCCATTTCTTATAATCTGTGTAGCCCACGAGGTGGCTTACCAGGGAGATTCTAGCCTACGTCCATCCTGCGTCGGAGCTTCATCATGTGTGCCTCAGAGAGCAGAGCTATGGCATCTGGAGAAGGGAGCATGGCGTCTCTGCTCCAGAGAGCAGAGCTGTCGAGTCTGAGCTCACTTCCTCTTCCTCCCAGCATTCTGTTCTGTTTACTCCTCCCACCTATGTTTTAACCTATGAGGCCAAGCAGTTTCTTTATTACTTAACCAATGACCTTCCTCCATCAGGGGAGGGTGAAATGGAAGATGGCGTGGTTAAGCTTCATGTATGCTAGCCACCATTGTGTGACAGCAGCTGCTGGCCTCAGAACAGCACTCTGACCTTCGTGAAGAAGTCTGTCTGCGCAGGAAAGGTTTCAGCCAAGCCCAGGGCATGGTCAGCTTGGGAGAAAAGCTATTTTACTTTAAATCAAACACAACACATGAAGAGAAGCTGTTCGGATCTGTAGCTCAGAAAGGTCATTATTTCTTTAAAAATATTGATTCCAACAGTGTTTGGATTAAAGCCCACAAGAATTCTAAGAGAGCCGGATTAAGCAGTATAAGATTATGCCGTGAATCAAAGCGTTTGTAGTTAGTCTTCCACAGACTTTCACATATTATTTTTCCTTAGAATTTAATAGAGAAGCTGAACCTATCAGGCCTGTGATTTTCATGGTAATGTATCAGACTCTGAAACAACTGCAATATTTAAATATTTTATACATGGCTCTGATTTTACTTTTCTAGTGTTGAACAGAATCCAGTGAACACTACACCAACTGGGTGAGCAGTCAAAAAGTCGTGCTGCTTTGGGTAGAAGAAGAACAACAGACCGGACTGATGCCAGTTTACTGAGCTTGCACCTGGGCCAGATCCAGTTTTGTAGCGTGTGCCTCTTAGCAGGCTCTATCTCCCCTTACAGTTAAGAAAACCAAGGGTTAGAGAGCTTCTGTGCAGTATTTCCATGCTGCCAAGGCAGAAACTCCAGCAAAAACCCAACAAGCTGTCCGTAGAGGATAACTCAAGAGGAATCCCCCCCTTTTCCACTTCACTGCCTTTGCCTGCTCACCCAGTTGATTCCCGCCTCATTGCTTTCCATACCCCAGCCTTTCTTTAAATTAGGGCTCTGAACAGAACTATGAGACGCTAAAGAGACTAAACGTTATTGCAAATACCAATAATTTGAAAAGAGACTAATTTTTATTACTTCTAGGACTACATTGGCAAGTGGAACTAACTTAATGTCTTGTGAGTAGATGCAGAAACCTGAGACGGAGCCCGTGTTTGTCTGTAACTGAAAACTGTTTGTTCTCTTAGGCGTGGAATGGTTTGCGTTGGTTTTGGTATAATGAAAAAAGGCTTTGGAGTACAGGCCCAGCCTTGGAATTTCTTCTTCTTTTTTGACTTTCTTTTTATTTATTTTTTTTGTCTTTCACATTATGCCTCCCAATCCCACCCATCTGCCCCCCCCTCCAATGAAACAAAATAAAATTTAAGAGAAAAAAGAAAAAAAGGAAGAAGGGGACAATCTCGTCATGGAAGCTGCAGTGTGTCACAGTGAGTCACATAGTAAGCCCTTTTGACCGTATATTTTTACTTGCAAGCATTCATTGCAAATAGTCACTGGTATGGTTCGAAGCCTCTGGTGTCTGCTACCCCATCAATGCCTAACCGCAACTCTCCCTGGACATCCTGTTGTGGATAGCTGGGTCTGAAAGACCAACACCATCCCCCCCCCACCTGCTCCAGTGCTCCAGCAGGTCACAGATGGGGTGGATGTTGGGGTGGGCCAGCACATAACCCTGGTTCTGGGCCTGGGTACTTGCATGGTTGGTCAGCCGGCCAACTCTCACCTGTCTTCACCATCAAGTTATGTTATCCAGCAAGGGGGAGGGGCCATTTCTCCACCTTCAGGGCCAGCTCTACTGTGTTGCCCAGGTGAGGTGTAGGGGCTGCTCTCCCGAGTGCTGCAGCTGAGGAGGGGCAGGGATAGCTCTCCTGTTCTTAGGATCTTAGGGCCAGCCCTTCTATTTACTTTAGGCTTGATGGGCGGGGAAGTGGGCATCTCTCCCCTGCCCATGGTACCCCAAGACAGATGAGTAGTGGGGATGGCTTTCCCTCACTCACAATACCGTGGTTGACCCTCACCTCTGCCAACAGAGTTGGCTCCATTGTGCTGCCCAGATGAGGTGCAGGGCCTGCTCTCCCAAGTGTTGCAGCTGGTGGGAGGCAGGGACATTGAAATTTATTCTTCATTTGCCCATTTATTCTAGGTTCAGCCAGTGTGGACTTGGTCTCAAACTCTAAAGTAGTGGTCAGAGTTATTGACATTCTACCACTATGTAACTAGTCTTCCTTGTGAGATTGTAAAACACAATCCCAATTGTACTCACCAGTAATTAATTGCACACATCCGGTTTCATCCTGAAACTCAGGTGTGCTTCCTTCCTAAGTGTTTCCTTTTGTGGAATAGTTCAGGGGAGGTGGTTGGGGACTCTGAGGGGAAGCAGCTGCCAGGTGAATTGAGCGGTGAGATAATCGGAAAAGGACGGCATCTTTGGGGCAGTGCAGAGGGAATCAAGGGCCATTTTGTGCAGGCAGCCTGGAAGCATCTTAGCAGAAGGGCCAGCACTTGGCTGGGGCTCCCAGTGCACACTCAGGAAGGCAGCACAGTGGTGGGCTAAGAGCCTCTTTTCAAACCTGGAAGTGAAAACCAGTGCAGCTTTCTCTGAAGGCACTTGTGCATATGTTCAGTTGTCCCCCAGGGAGGCACCATCCTTTTTTTCAGGACAAAGAAGATGGAAAAAGAATTTTATGAACTGGAACTTGAATGAGTGAATGGAGTGAATGGGAAATACAAGCAGATGTTGGTTGGCTGGGGGTGAAGGGAAACGGTCCAGATTTCAGATTCAAGTGTAAATAGGTTAGAAATGAACATTAGATTAAACATCCTGCCAGAATATGTTGTTGCTGCTTATTCTGCTCATACTACATGCATTTCAAATCTCAGATTCCCTTTGTTACGTCAGTTCTCATTTCCAGTTAAACTTCAGAATTGTTCTGTAAGGATCTTGTGGAATTCTTTAAGGACGAAGGCCCCGGGATGAAGTTTCCCCTCAATTTGCCCATAGATGCTTTCATTCTAGGTTATTTCTAGTCTTGGTGAAATGACTGTTTTCCCCACCGAGTCAGACAAAATTAAGAAGCTTTCCAAGTGATCTCCATCTCTGATGTGTGTCTAGTGATTCTCAGATTAAGGCACGTTTACTTCAGAACTGCAAGTGTGCCCATTGCTTCACCCTGGCAAATTAATTGGGAACTCTGACCATGTTAACAGGAAGATCTTCACATGTAACCCTCCCTATATGTTTAATTTTCAAGACTTTTTTTTTTTATTACCAGAGAACAATAGATTGTTGATGTGAGGTAGCAGATGTTCTCTGCTAAGTGTTTCTGCATGCTACAAGATATTTTCAGATCTTTTGGTAGCTTGTTTTTCCCTTTCTCTCCTCCCTCTTTCTTCCTTCTTCCTTCCTTTTCTGGGATCGAACAGTCACTGTTTCCCACTGAGAAATCAGGGATACTAAAAAATAAAAGTCATTAAGAGATGAGTGGCTTGTTGAACACCTCACAGACAATCACCTTTCATTATCTCGTGGACAAGAGTTAAATGAGAAATTTATATAGCTGTAAAAGGTAAAGCAGGTTCGACAAGAAATAATGCCATCGATCACAGGAATCGTACCTCCCTGGAAATAAGACTTATTGAAATAAAGTGATAAATAAAAATATGCTCTGGTCTGAAAGAAGCGATCTAGCTGCTGATGCTTTTCTATTTCTCGTGCTCTAGACACGTCATCAATCTCCCTGCTTAGATGCAGAGCAGCCAGGTGTTCAGAATCACAGGGGACCAAAAACTGTTAGCTCTCAGTGAATGGGAGAAATAAAAAAGTTGGATCAGACGGGGCTTAAGTATATATAAAAAAATACAGCCTTACTGAAGTTAATTCCCCTCTTTTCCTTTCTCTTCTCCCCAGGAATAATTCTGCTACAGGGTTGAGTTCATGGCCGTGAATTGTTGACCTCATCCCAACATCAGAACCTCAGATGTTATTCTAATTTATTTGCAAGCTGGCTTTATGTGGAAATAAACCTGAACCGAGGGTCTGTTGGAAATTCACTGTGACGTTCAAATCAAGAAAACCTGCTGAAATCCCCAGAGCCTTCCCCCATGGGCCCTGATGGTAGACTCCAAAAGGTGCAGCCTCAGGTGGTCCCCCTTCTTCTGCGGCAAGAATAAACTTTGGGTCATCGATTGCAATACTATCCTTGGAGAAAATGGTATGCGAGGGAAAGCGCTCAGCCTCTTGCCCTTGCTTCTTCCTCTTGACCGCCAAGTTCTACTGGATCCTCACAATGATGCAAAGAACTCACAGCCAGGAGTATGCCCATTCCATCCGGGTGGACGGGGACATCATTTTGGGAGGTCTCTTTCCTGTTCATGCAAAGGGAGAGAGAGGGGTGCCTTGCGGGGAGCTGAAGAAGGAAAAGGGGATCCACAGACTAGAGGCCATGCTTTATGCCATCGACCAGATTAACAAGGACCCCGAGCTCCTCTCCAACATCACCCTGGGTGTCCGGATCCTTGACACATGCTCCAGGGACACCTATGCTTTGGAGCAGTCGCTAACCTTCGTGCAGGCGTTGATAGAGAAAGATGCGTCCGATGTCAAGTGTGCTAATGGCGATCCACCCATATTTACTAAGCCCGATAAGATTTCTGGTGTCATAGGTGCTGCAGCAAGCTCCGTGTCCATCATGGTGGCTAACATTTTAAGGCTTTTTAAGGTAGGTAAAGACATTACCTTTTCAACCAGTGTAAAAGAATCGGGGATCTTTATGGCTCTAAATGTGGGTTTAAAGAAGAAGGTGGAGATGAAGATGCCAATAGACCCTGTATACAGCACTGAGTTCCTCAAAGGGGATATTCTATGCTGGGGTTTCTACCCTGTATCACCTTAGTTCCTTTAGTTGTAATTAAATGGATTAATCCTGAATGTGTTTTCGCAAAGATAATGTTGGTAAGTTCTGTGATGTGTTTGGTCTTTGCTGTTTTGGGTTAACTTCCCCAGAGAGGCTCACTTTAAGTCAAAACAAGCATCTTTGGAGAATCATAAACCATTAGCACATTTATCGTACAGAACACTTCTTTTCTACTTGAGGTACCTGTGAGATAATTTACTTGGTGAAACTTCTTCAAGGTGGGATGCTCTGTTATGACAAGAATTCCTGTGTGAAGAAACTATTTATTACTAATGTGTAGATGGTAGTGACACTCTAGAAGATAAGATGGCCATAAAGTTGTCAGGATTATTATAACTCGAACAGAGCAGAACCTCGTTAATTCAGAATACTGGGAGGCAGACTGAAAATAATTGCATATAATTCTTGATTACATATAATTCTTGTTGAGTTAATAGTTCAAATTTGGTAGGAAGCAATCAAGACATTTTGATTTAGGTTTGATGATCTATTATCTGTACACTTTCTTTATAATATTGACTAAAATTGCCAATATAAAATAATATATGTGAAAACACTTTGAAAGTAAAAAGTATCATAAAAAATAAAGTTATTGTAACTTACCGTTTTTATTAACTTTCTCATCTTATTTATTAATATCCATTATGTAGTCTTTTGAAATAGACATGATTTTTAAATTGAAAATACTTTTCACTCTGATTTCTTACTCATTGGGATTTGACTTTTCCAACTGAACCTGAATTAATGAGGCTTTATTTTATATAATAAAAAAACTATTCCTATGCATATTAGACTTAAAGTTGGACTGATGACAGAGGGATAAAAATGAACAAAGTGATGGAGAACTTCACAGAAAAGGATGAAAAAATATTAAGTCAAAGGCTTTCTGGTTTGGGAAGCTACCTTGGGGGCCAGTCTAGTTTGTTCTGTGTTTCCTATTGGAATCCTCTCTGTAACATTCTCCAGGAGGCTCCACAGCCTCTGCACAAATCTCCTTCATTCAGGGATGAGAATGCTAAGAGGTATTTTAATGGCTGTTTACAGACTGATGACATTGCCTCAAAGGAGGAGGCCGCTCTGTGTTTCATAGGAGCCTTGTGTTTAAGACATTCCGAAGGGGGACAAAAAGGCTCCAGGGAGTATGGGAGACACTTTAGCAAGACATCAGAAGAGTCTCCTGGCAGTGAAAGGACGTAATGAGAACTGGCAGCTAAAGGTCTCTCATTGGCCGTCTCTGGAAGCCATGGAGGGAAGCTGGGCAGTTGTAACAGCGCCCCTAGGGATGACTCTCTCCTCACTCAGAGGCAAGACACAGAACCAGTACTCCTCCAGGGTCCTCCCATCTACAGGATCTAGGGTTCTTCTCGGGACTTCTGATCTGTCCCTCATGGCTAGAGTTCAGACCAGCTATTTCCCAGCCCTTCTTTCTCCTACTCAACCTCCCTCCTCACGTGACCCACTATTAGAGAGGAGGGAAACCTTCATGATGATTTTCTCCTTTCTGGGGTCTTCCCTGTGTGTATCCATCACTGTGCCTGTTACCCCACAGTTATTTATTTCTATCCATTGTGTTTTTCTGTGGTCTGGATAGCATTTAAAAGCACACAAGAATTTGAAGAGTGGGTGAGCGATACAAGGTACTAACCTGAGATATTCAATGCTCATTTATGTTATTTTTTTTGTCACAAAATGAACTTACCTATAAGACAATGATACTAATAATTGTATATTAGGCTGTTAGGTTTCTTTAGTGAGAAAATGCAGGTGAAACATGCTACCAGTACCTGGTTGTGCCCTTTCCCCCCTAGACTGTTGAAGTAAATTTCAAGCCATCTGAAGGTAAGAAGGGAGGTTTCGTTTTTATAAAATTGGACCAGTCTTGTCTCTGCTTGTTTCTTCCCTCATCAGACAATTCTTTTGCTATTTTTGGATACTCATAGAGGACTTCTATCTGATGGAGTGAATTACTCTTGGTCCTTTGAACACAGTCACCTAAAGGTCCCTGGTTACCCCTTGATGGACATGTAGGGAGGAGGTCACTTTTAGCCAGAAGAGGGCTGATAGATGACATTACCACCATCAGCACCCTGGCACAGAGAAACATTTAACACACGTCTTAACCACATTGCTAGATTTGAGAAGCTGATCTCATTCAAAACTCAATCAGCCAAGGGGGTATGTCGATGTTCCTGCCATCTTCCCACGGAAGCACAAGAATGCAAATCAAATAATTCCAACTTATCATCGTGTTGCTTCCATTTACTCGCATGATTTATGTGCAACCTTCAGCTTGCACTTCACAGTGGCTGTAATTAGGAGATAATGATGGCTGTTCATGGGAAAGAAAATGGCCCTCTTTAATGTGGATGACGTCTGCTCACACCCGTATGCTAGGACTGACTTGACATATTATAATAGTTATCAAAGGAATGATTAACAAATGATTGCATTCGGGATTGAGATGTAGTTCCATTTCGAAAAATATTAATTTTTCTTAAGGCAACGCTATGATGAGATGAATGATGAATGAAAGTAGGTTTTAGGAGTGAACCTTAGGGCGGTCTGTCGTCTCTGCAGGATAGCATATGGCCCATAGAATCCAAAAGGATGCGCAGAAATCCGTGTGTCGAACTTATCTCCTCTTCGTTCTTAGGGAAGCAGTGATGTTCTATCTTTGTTTCTCTTACTAAAACTCTGAGGCAAAGGAGAAAAACAAGCTACTTAACGTAGAGGGGAGCTAGGCAGGGAGTCGGAGCACGGAGTTCCTGGAAGTAGGAGATGCCCACGTGTCACTAAAGCATCCCCGGAGGAGGGGTTCTCAGTCTGAGGGGAGGTACAGCTTATGTTGCTTTTCTCCTCACTTCTGAGGAAGCGTCTCAAACTGCAGGGCCTGTCAATCAGTAGAATTTCTTGCTCTCCTCTGGGGACTGTTTGCATAACAGGAATAAATGTGACCCAATAGCCCTCAGAAACGATGGGAGCAGAACTGAGCTTGAAAGCCACTGAATCAAATTTTAATGCTTTGAACTTGATAGAAGCATTGCTATGCACGCACAAACACACACACACACACACACACACACAGAGAGAGAGAGAGAGAGAGAGAGAGAGAGAGAGAGAGAGAGAGAGAGAGAGAGAAGGAAGAGTGGTTGTCTAGGCGACCTCTATAGCAAGTTAATGGCTTTAGATAACGGCGGTATCTTGGATAATGTGTAGTTGTGAAGTAGCAGAGTGCCTGGGATCCCGAACCTTAGAAAACTCACTGAAGACGGGGACTTAAAGAGAGTTTTAGAATCAGGTCTCTTTTGGAAACTTTAACTGAGATGCCCAGAGATGAAATTTGTTTATGTTTATTAAAAAGCTTACATAGTTTTCCTTTTCTAGCATGTTTTCCACCTTCCTCTTTGGTTGGGAAGAAACCAGTTTCTCAAAACACTAAATGTATACCTTGCCTCAAGTAAAGATTGAGTTTAGGTTAAAGGTGACATTTGATGCTGGAGTAACTCACAGTAATGTCCACAAAGACACATGGGTCACAAAGGGACAATATTTCTCTCTCTCCTGTTTGGTTAGTTGACTTTACTTCGATTGCTAATTTTCCCTTCTTGAAGAATAGACCTTAGATATCCTGGGGTGTGTCCTTCCACAGTGATCAAATGAAATATCAGTGGAAATCATTTGAATGATGGCTAGCTGATTCTCCATGTGGATTTGTACATGGGCTAGCTGATTCCTGATGTGGATTTATGTGTGGGCTAGCAGATTCCTCTATGTGGATTTATACATGGGCTAGCGGATTCCCCCATGTGGATTTGTACATGGGCTAGCGGATTCCTCCATGTGGATTTATTTATGTGTGGGCTAGCTGATCCCCCCCCCATGTGGATTTGTGGTAGTTATAAATGACCAAAACTGATCTTCATTTAAGTCAATGAAATACAGAAATTTCTCTCCTCCTGCAAGTCTTTGTCTATAATATTTATGAAGACATTTTTTTTCCCAAGAGACTCAATTGTACCAACTACTAAAGCCATGTGTCTTTTGAGTTATTTATTGCACACAAAGGGTTTTATTAACTGTAAACAATGAAAGGCAAATCTGCCATGTTTAGGCTCATCTAGTTAGGGTGGATGGGTAAGTGAGCGTATGAAATAAATAATAAATAAATAACGTTTCATGTAACTCCTGTTTGATAACAAAAAAACCATGTGAAGAGGAAAGCGAGATTCCTTCAATCAGGCCTTTAGTTCTGAAGCATCTTTGCTTGAAAAAGAGCACCCCCTCTTTAGAGTCAGATGGGCCCCCTCTTACCATGGCACTAGTACTGGTGTCAAGTGAGAAAGGACACTTCAGATGTGCAGTGGGGGACATCTACATCACAGCAGACTTGTTAATGTCTCCCTCCCCAAGGCCTCTCAGAGTTAAATGGTCCCCTGCACCCCAGGACAAAGGCCTACCTCTGCTATGCAAAATCACCCTGCTTTGCTTGACAAGGTTACCAGAGAGGTGGCCTCTACTACCTCTTCCTGGCACCGATCCTACCCTATTATAGCTGTTTGTCTGTAATCCCTACTAGTCAACACCAAGCAGGCAGGATTCATTTCTTTGTGACTGGTGATCTCATTTCTAGCCCCAGCCTCACCCTGTCTAGGAGCCCAACAAACACGTGAAGGAATGGATGAACGGCGGAATCAACCATACTTTCTATGTACTTACTTATCCCAATACCAAATACTGGAAATAATAGTTAGTCAGACAGGAAAATCAAATCAAATTTTACTTTCTGTGTAACTCTTAGGAAAAGAAACAGAAGGAGTAAGGGGTGGAAAAAAAGCAAGAAGTGCACTTTGGGAGTTCCTGTTCTCATGTACTTCCTCTTGCTCCTGCACGGCCACGCCTTCTTTAGATAGATATTTAAAGTGAAAAATAAAACAAGTATTATACATGAGAATGTTCTCATTTTGGAAGGTTCAAGTCACAAATAATAGTCTGGTGTCAGGAGCCGCCAAGGCAATCAACAGTCTGGGATGGAAAGAGTCCACTTCCTGGCACATCTATTAATAAAATGACACATGCAGACATAATTTTATTTATAGATACGCCTTATGACTCTCTTTCTTTACTTACTATATGCAGGAGAGACTTCTATGTTGGTTAACGCAGGTTTGTCCTAGTCATTCTCAAGTCTTCAAGTCCGAATTACCTGCATAGATGATGCTCAAATTCTTACCTGATACCAAAGAAATTGGAACAATTTCCAGGTGGTTCTGTGTCGGTCTAGGGTTGGGAAATTACAAGACTTTCCCCCTTCATTTTAGTGACTGGTGGGTTTTAATTATGGATAGGCCGAAAGTTTACTCTTACAAGCTTCTAATAGGGAAGTAATCAGAGAGTGTTTCTTTTTATTTCATTTGAAAAACTGTTGTAATACTGCCAAAGGCCTCACCCGAACCCTGTTAGCTCTAGTGGGAAGTTTTGCATCATAGAACCCTTTCTTGGACCAACACACAGGCTGCATTATGAATAACCAAACCCATCTCTCCATAAGGCTGTCTCACATAATTCAGGCGCTATCACAGACCAAGGCTTTGCTCAACACGAAGTAACTTTGAACCAGTGTCCTAGTCGTGTGCCCAGGCTATGAAAGGGCCATAATGTTTCCTGTTGTGTTTAACAGATGTTTAAGCTTGGTGAATTTAAAGCTTTCTTTCTTTCCTCTTCTGAATCCCCAAATAGCCTGAAATCCAACAGTGAATATGGAAGACATCTTAAAAGCTTACTTAGTGATTAATGCCCATCTTTCAGGCTCTTTGAGCAGTGAGGAGGTTTGAAAAGTTGTGAAAAGCCTTTCTAGGAGAATGGCTTGTGATTGGATGAAATACTTCTTTTTGTTGTTGTCTAAAAAGTGGTCTATAAACCTTTCTGGAAAAAGTTATAGTAGAGATAAATAAATAAATAAATAAATAAATAAATAAATAAATCTGCATAAGGAAAACACTTTTCTACTCATTTTCCCTAAGGATGGTAATTAAAATAAAATAAAAAAGTGTTTATTTTAAGGGCTTTATTTCTTTATTTAATTTTTTTTAGTCTGTTTTGGATTTACAGAAAAGCTAAAGATTGCTGTGATTTTATTTGGCTTTCAGCACAGGTGTCTTTCATAGATTTGGTTTTTATTTAATTTACTTTTTATTAACAACGAAAGGCTACCTCTTCCTAAGGAAGCTTAAACTCTGGAGGCAGTGTGTGGTTCCGGTTCAGTGGCTCTCAAACTCAGTTTGTATCAAAATCACCCCGGGGCCTTGTTGAAACACAGATTGCTGAGCCCACCTTCAGAGTTTCTGATTCAGTAGATCCAGGAACGGTCTGAAAACTGGCATTTCTAAAGGTTCCCAAGTGTTGCTGATGTTGCTGTTTCACAGCCCATGCTTTGAGAACCAACGCTCCACATAAATTGCTTGCTGGCTGACTTAGCAAATAAAGGATGCAAAACAGAAATGAGGTTTAGCCACGTTCTGACTGACAGCAGCCTTTTGTCTTTTGACTCACACCTGGTTAATCTTCTGTTCTTAGGGGTTGCAATCACAGAGGCTTATGTAGGGATCTCGGTTCAATTGTGTGCCCCTTTGGATGTTGTGTTCTTTCCTAAATAATAAATAGCTCAGAAGTCACAATCAGTGTCCTGGTCACTAAAACATGATCTCAAAAGCAGGGCCATCCATGTTATCATTTTTCACTCACGAGACCACTAGGAAAACTGATTTTAAAAATGTAGACTGTAAGATACACATTAACTGGGAGTTGAGAACAGTAAGAAGTGAAGAGGCTATGATTTGTCTCAGCTCCCAGCAATTTGTCTTTAGAAACCATGACAGCTACCTCCTGATTTCCATTATGCAGCTGGATTGCAAATAACACTCTACAGCAGTCTTAATCAATAGAGGGTCACCAGAAGCTCTTCTTCTCCCACTCTGGGGAAAGGGCCTATTTATCCACTTAATTGATATAACACATAATCTGGCCAAAGAAGGAAACATCTCTCTCTCTCTCTCTCTCTCTCTCTCTCTCTCTCTCTCTCTCTCTCTCTCTTTCTGTAACAGGGGGACTTTCCTAAGCATTCTTAAAAATATATGCATATGTAGCAAACACTTGGTACGATGAAGGGGTCTGAGCATAGCTTTGCCCACAGACGCCTTGATCTGTTTCTAGAATGAGGCCAGTCGCTGCAGTTTTCCTGCATTAGATCCAGAAACCAGTAGGCATGTGTTCATTGATGGCCATTTGTGTTCTCAAGTCTCTTCAAGTTTCCTGCTAAGCACGGGGAGGCTGAGTTCCCTGATACACTAGCCTATTGGCTGGTCAAAACTTCAGTGAAGGCACATTTATTTCTCCACATCTCCCACCTCACAGTACCACACAAGGCTCTTCGGGTTATGTGCATGGTAACACTCTTACGCTACCAGCTCCCCCCTGTTTCTCCTCATCTGGATTGAGGGGAAAAAAATCTAATTTTGATTAATGTTTGCATAACTTTCTACTTTTAAAATCTAAATATTCACATTATGGCAATTCCATTTATGAGCATCCTCAGAATGCTTGTGCTTATGTTGCTTATACCACAAATGGTGCATCCTGCTTGTGCAGATTTCTCATCATTTTCTAACGTATAGATATGATCATTATTCTTATAATAAGATGTCTATTGAAAGGGTAGAATATTGTAATAATTCTTCTAGTGATACTCATATTCCTTTGAATAGAACAGATGAATATGAATTTTATGAAACAGGTCAGGCTCTACAGTCAGACTTGCTCGGTTCAAAATCTGATATAATGTTTATTAGCTCTGTGATCATAGACCAGAAGATTAATCTCTTCACACATAGCTTGTATATGTAGAAAAAGTTGTCAGGAACCCTACTTCTTCTGAAGGTTTCTAATGAACTCTAGCTAACAAGACAAACTTCAGAGGTCAAAGCTAAGAGCTGATCTCCAGTGAGCACCGTAAATATTTGTTGTGATAAAACTACCACTCTTAGATGTTTTGATTTGTACCTCTCAACCATTTGTATTAACACTATCATGTGAGAACAGTAGACTAACATAGAATCACTGGTCAAGAAATAAAACAAAACATAATTTTGGTCAACTCAATTTTGGGATATGCCTTGGCTATCCTATGGTCAAGCTTTTTATTGGATCTCATTGGCTCCCTATCCAGCCAGGTGAGTTAAGAAAATAGCATATTGAAGTCCATGTGGTAGCCCTAAGAATCACTTAATTAAATAATAGCATTCCAAAGGAGTGATTAGGTGACCCAAAGATAAACTTTTCTTAAATTTCATAGCATTTATGTGCTTGAACAAAATTTTCCCTTAGTTTTAAAAAAAAGCATTTTGGCTGGCCTAGACCTTCTTAGAACCCCAGAACTTCTGGTGGAATTATGGGTAAGGAGGAATAGCTGACTAACTCTTGGAATGGATGGTAGCAGTAAGTTCATTTTGGATGTGATGTAGATAGAAGTTTCTGTCCTGCCTGGTCCCTCAGTCATTCAATCCCAAAGAAACACACAGAGGCTTATATTAGTTCTAAACTGTTTGACATATTAGCTCAGGCTTATTATTAACAAGCTCTTACAACTTAAATTAACCCATAATTCTTGCCTCTGTTTAGCCATGTGGCATTCTCATCTTGCTTCCTCTTTGTCTGGGTGGCAACTACAGACTGAGCCTTTCCTCTTCCCAGAATTCTTCTAGCCTGGTTGCCCCACCTCTATTTCTTGCCTGACTACTGGCCAATCGACTTGTTATTAAGCCAATGCAATTGCCAAATCTTCACAGGATACAAGAGCATTATCCCACAGAAATGTGAATTACTTTGTTTAATTTTAATTTTAATCTTTTTCTGTATTTAGTGTGGTGATTCAAAGATTCAAATAGTAGGCTCACACTAGACAATGATTGCTATTTTTTACTGAGGGAAGAACTCTTTTCTCTCAGAGATGTTCTGTGTAATCCTCATCCCTGTCACTGGGTACAAGTGTCACAGATGGCAGCACTGAAAAACTCCAGAGGTTCTCACTCTAGAAGCCATATTCCTCCCAGGACAGTCAGAAGAAGACTGGAATTCAGTATATTAAATTTCAATTCATGTCACTATCTTCTTCTATTTAAATGGGAATAACTAAGTAAAACATTTATTATATTCTGCTAAGTTGTCATTTTGGTGAAATATGGATAATGTAGTCCATTGGAAGAGAATTTCATAGAGAAGGAGAATGTGTTTATTCACTGCAGACTTACCTGGGCTGATGAGAGTGGACTTGAGTAAGACAGAATGCTATGACAGGCCTGGTCAGATAATGGCAAAGAGTTCTTGGTGTAAATGATAAATTTCCATTCCACAAAGAGAAATAGAATAGAGTGAAGAGATGTGAGCATTTTATCCATTCATTGTTCTTCTCTCTCTTAATTGGCAAAACAGACAATCAGTATTCATTCAGAAGCATGCATCCTACAGATGAATCCATCATGTTTGACATCGATTCATACAGGTTGTAGGGAGTACACCAAACTAAGCTAGCCTGCTACTTAAAATGCTGCTGGAGAGACCTCATTAACATGCAAAGTAACAATGATCTCTATGAGGTGATTTAGTAAAGGCTACATCACTGGACAACCTATTGGGGTTCAGAAGAAAGTTTGACTTCATCTGAGGAAGCCCAAGTTATTAGGAAAGTTGTTTTGCTTAGCTTGGGCTGCTCAATAGAATGGCACCAACCCAGACATCTTAAGTATTCTCCTCTTAATGATCCTTTGTTGTCTGAGATGTTTTTATGCAACCATAGGAACATAAATACATAAAATAGCTATACCCATCAAACACCTACTGTTTATTTTTATTTATTTATTTCTCTTTGTTTTTTGAGAGAGGGTTTCTCTGTGTAACAGCCCTGGCTGTCCTGGAACACACTCTGTAGACCAGACTGGCCTTGAACCCAGAGATCTGTCTGTCTCTGCTTCCTAAGTGCTAGGCTTAAAGGCATGAGCCATCACTGCCCGGCCAAACATCTACTGTTAATGTTCATTAAGAAATGTATTTTAAGATAATTCTCTGCCATATGCAGTTTGGCATCTTTTAGATGAGAGCAAATGTGCAGAGTGGGGAGGTGAATGTGTTTGCTTATTTTACATAAATATTTAAGTCTTAGGTGAATATTTAACACTGCAGAGCATCTTCGGCGCTTTTGGAGTTGATCGATATTTTGTAGCTCTTCATGATGAGCAGTAAGATTCACAGAATATTTACATATTTAAATATTTAACACACAAAAGTATGTTTACAGTCGCCTCAGAAATTGTTTGAAAACATGGCCTAATCCCAAACCAAAATTCATTCAATTGTTTTTCAGGTTAAACTCAAGTCAGCTACTGAAACAGTAGTTGGGTATGTATGTGTGTAGTGTGCTCATGAGTATTTGCATATGTGTGGCATGGAGGCCCAAGACCAGTGCTGGATATCTTTCTTTATTGCTCGCTACCTTAATGTTTGATATAGGGCCTTTTATTGAACATCGAACTGGACATCAAACCTCTGGGATCCTCTTGTCTCTACTCTTCCTCCCCTTCCCAACAGCAGGTGTTATAAGCATATGCTTCCGCATGTAACATTTAAAAATTCGTTGAAAACGTTATACAATCAGTTTTGGTCATATTCTTTCCTCTCCCACAACTCCTCCCAGATGTCCTCCTCCTTACCAAAATTCATGTTCTCTCTCTTAAGAAACAAAATGAAACCAACACAAACCAAACCAAACAAAAAGCACATATCTCCAAAAAAATGAAAAAGAAAAAAACAAAAACCAAAAAAAAACCCCAAAAACATTGAGCCTTTTTGTGTTGGCCAGCTATTCCCGATCATGCAGCCCGATTTGGGATGTGGTTGTTACATTCAGGGCCACTCCATTTCTTCCCAGCTTTCAATTGTAAATAACTTCTTGCTGAGGGGTGGGACTTTGTGCCAACTTCCTGTTTCAATGCTGCATATCCAACTTTATATCTAGGTTCTGGGATGTGAGCTGAGTTCTTTGTGTTTGCATAAGGACTTTCTGTTAGATCCACCTCTTCAGTCTCTCCAGCAACCATTAAGAAAAATAAAAAAGACCCCAAATGCCAAAACTTACAAACATCTTAACACGATGCATATAATACAAAGATATATTAACTTGGTACTTATTGCTCAAGAATGACAGCAGGAACATATTAAAAACCCCATCGTTCATAATTTCCATGAGCAGATAACCGTGTGTACAGTAAAGACAGTGCAGTTTACAGCACACACAGTCTAGAATCTGACCTGAGGTGTCTGAGGCTGAGTGGTGGTAACGGAGCTGATGGCATGGGCCATGCCAAGTATGTGTTCGAAACCAAGGTTGCAATGAAAGCTGCATTGGAACCAGGTGAGTGCGTCCGGAAACACCTTGGGCTTTGTTACATTTGATTTTGAATTAGGTTTTGACTCCTGCATGCTTAGAAATGCTTAACTGTGGCCATATTTTCACAACCTCCTCATTCAGGTATTTGATCCGTGTAGCGTTGTCACCCATAGCTTAAGGAGCTATGCCCTAGCGTGGACAGTGAACACAGGGCTTATTGCTTAAAGAGGGATGTTTGAGACCAGAGTACTGCATGCGGGGTTCTTGGCAAAGTCCTCTTTGCTGGTTTATAGATCATTGCCTTCTCATTTTGTTGTAACAGGAGGGCAGAATGAGTGAGAGAGAGAAGGGTGGCGGGAGGGTAGAGGAGATCAAAACAACAATAAAAATCTCTCAAATCAAAATTCTCACCCTCTTTCTTTTAAAAAAATATAATATTTTGTTAATTCTTTGAGGATTTCATAAATATTGTTTTAATCATATCTACCCCATACTCCCTCCAAACTCCTCCCACACCCACCCCTTCTTCCTACCCTTAAACTTTACACCCCATTCCCCAAAGATGTATCTCAAAGCAGGTGCTCTGGTCCTTTGACCTTTGTCATCTTTGCCCCGTCTCTTCAAATGGCACTAATCCAGTTATGAGGGCTCCACAGTCATGACCTAACATCTTCCAAAGGCCCCACCTCTTGCTCACGTTGCATTGAGGGTTAGAATTTCCAACTATGAATTTGAGAGCACCCATCATTCAATTCATAGCAGAAGGCTTTGTACAATGGTGTGGAAATGGGCGGGGCTTAGCTGAGTAGGTAGGAGTATGTAAACTTAGTGGCCAGAGAGAAGAAAGGACCTTCCAAGCCTGAGATACCCATAAACCTTTGGCCTGATGTCAGCTCATGCTAACCTACAAGGAAGTAGAAGTAAGAGGAAATGGAAATGTCTTTTCCTCTTCAGGCCATCTCTCTGCTATGACAAAGCTCCAAAGATTAAGAGTCTCCTAGGAGATGAAAGTTGGGAGTGTTCTACCTCTTTTGTTGAGCCTGGAACTGGGAGTTCCGGTTAAAATCCAAGCCAGTGGGCAGGGAGCACCCAGAGGGCAGAAGTTGCCCCTCAGGAGGCAAGGAGGTGAATTGCCCTTGGGTTTAGGGAGGGAGCTATCAAATCCAGAAGAGCTGCTGACCTTTGCTGTCTGGAAACTTATATAACCTAAAATCAAAACTTTCTCTTTTTTCATTTTCCCTGTGGCTATCCTTACTGTTTGGACTGTTTTCATTAATCACAGATACAGAGATAATGGCTCAAAGAGAAGCTGAACACTGTCAGTGAGTTGATTTCACTCATGCCTGTCTCATAAGAGAGCCAGCCCTCAGGGCTCACTGCTTTTCCTTTCTCCCTTCTCCTGCAAACTCATCAAATCTGCACTGTCTCTACTGGTCAGGTGGTGATGGTCTCAGTCAGGGAAAGTTTGGGGGAACAGCAGTGTTTTCATTGGAAAGCATTTAAGGTGTTTGGAAATAAGGCATATGTGATTTTTTTGTTGTTGTTAATGTTGTAGATTTTGCTTTGTAATTTCCACTTTTCAAACCTCCCCTATTGAAATGGAAGGTGTTTGTTGTCTTAGAAACCGCAGGGATGGAATTTTAAATTCTTGGAGTTTTCCCCCTTTTGCCCTAGGAAAGAAGATACTCTAAATTTGTTTTTTTTTTTAAAAAATTTGCCTTCCTTTATTTCATTGATATTCATGCAGCTGAAGCATCTAGCGAGTTTGGCTGGTGTATAAATTAATATTTACAGGTAAAACCTTGCTGAAAATAAAATAGATTAAGTGGAGAATATTTTTCCCATAGCTTCCTTCTCCAAAGAAAATGAAATAACTCTGCACCATGCCTCTGCCGCGTGCTCCATCTGTCAGCTGCATGCAGATCTGAGCCTGTGCTATCTCCGGAGTCTTCAGGGCTGGGGACTTCACGTGCAGCAGGGTGGTGGTGTGCATGAGCTGATGTCCACGGGGAGAACTGGGAGTTAGGGATTTAGACATACCTTTAAATAGTTCTCTGAAAACCTGTATCATTGAATTCTAATTACAATTACATTTTAGCCCCTGCTGATCAATGTTATGCATAGCACTCCACAACTTTTAAAAAAGTATTAATCAAGGATTCTAAAATACATACTATAGGATGAATAAACATTATTTTAGCATATTTAAAAATTTCATGATGCTTAAACTAAGTATTAATATTTTAGTTCACTAAAATAGTATGAGTCTAGGTTTGGATGGAAAAATAAATATAAAGCCTATAAATAATAAGTACAGCGTGCACGATGGGAATTACCCCTGAAGGATCTATGCCCACATAGAGACTGCTTCTCAGGAGGGTACCCAGTTTTGCATTGCGCTTTGTTTCCGAATTAAGTTCAGTGGTGTTGTGCAGGTTTTAAATAGGATGAATCAGGCTCAGTATTGTCTGTGGGCATTTGAATACTGTGCCCAGTGACATCTTGGTATTTTAAAGATGCTTTAAGAAGCTTGACACACTATATATATATATATAAAGTGATTGTGTTCCTTTGTTTGCAAGTACTTGGAGTCATAAAATCTTGTCATTGTAACATTAGAAGAAACATTTAAAGTCTTCCTTTGTAACCTGGCACACAAATTAAAACATATTCTGTGGGACCAGGCACGGTGGCACATACCTGTGAGCCCAGCGTCTGAAAGGCAGAACAGCACAACAGAAGAAACAACAACTAAGCTAGTCTGTGAAGACCCTCCATGAGGTAGACTAGTCTCTCTGGGGTCAAGTGTAACTCCATCCAACCCTGACTCCTGATGACCTCTTCATCACTGAACAGCCCTCCACCCACCCGAGGGTCCCTCTTCTTCCTGAGCCCTGAGTTCTCCAGCATCTCTGCTGCCTTATCTGCTTCTTAGACCAGCAACACAAGCACTAACGCTTATCGACAGCTTCCTAGAAGCCAGGCACGATGCTAAACACTTGATATACATAATCACATGATATACCTCATCACAGCTGTCACGGGGAGCATGGCTTTTTAATGAGGGAAAGATGCTTGTCAAAGGTCATATGGCCACTCCATATAAAACTTGGCTCTGATGGACCCATGCATCCTAAACTATTGCTTTATATCACCTTTCTATGGTATATTTTCCGATTTCCTGGTGGTTTCCTTTATTTGACTATGCTCCTGCTGTTACTTTAATCCAATTTCTGAGTTAAATCCATTTCTCCTTGCCATTTTCCGAAAGCTTGCCTTTGAGCAGAGATGTTAAACCCTCCAGATGGGAGGTGTCAACGCTGCAAGCCTCACACTCTCAGTCTGTAGGTGGCTGGAACGGTAGGTGGGCTGTTCAGCATACGCGCAGTGGACAGTGGCCTTCATACAAGGATGGAAACTTACTGCTCGTGACCCTGTGTGCCTGCCTCCCTGCTGGGTTGGTCACAAGGCTCTCAGGAAATGTTGGGAGACTTGTTAGCAACACTAAGGGGGCGCTTTCCATTGTCCAGATGTTTTCTGAAGACATCGGATGTGGTGAAATTACTTGAACTTCAGGAAAACACTGAAAGCATCAAAATAAATACATGTGTTTGTGCCTACTCTTTTCCCAAACTACACTATTCCCTGTGACTGCATTTCCTGAACATATGGAACTGAGTTCTAGATCAAATGAAGTGATGATAAAGTGAGACCATTCATGGGAATGTCTTCCATTTGCTTCTTATTTCAGTGGTGTCTAGGCTTGAGTATCAGGGCTCATATGCTGGGACAGGGAGTGCATGACATTCACAGTGTCTGCAAAGCAAACCATTCATATTCACGTTCGTGAGGAAAGGCCAGAGTCCAGTCCTCATTCCTGTACCTTGGCAGAAGGGGAGACTCGAGTTCTTTCAGCCTCTTTGTTTGAGGAGTAAACTTGGCTAGCAGCCCCACCTGCTCATAGTTATCCATCCCATCCCAAGAGCTCCCTCTGGATGCCACTGCCGCTGCATGTCCCATTGTCGCGTCCTCTGTTAACCCATCTTGATACTCTATTCCAAGGCCTTTTAAAACCACAATGTGTTTGGTTATGCCTTTACTTTGAAAACACTTTTGATCTCTTTTAGAGTTCCATTAGATAAAAACACCTTTTTATGCCTTTTGTTTCCATGGCAATGGATTCCAGGACTGCTTTAGAAAAACCACTGGCTTCATGGGCCCATGGGAAGGCAGCACATTAAGGATTAATACAGTAAATACCACACTACCTGTACAAGGAGCACAAGGCTGATAGGAGCACTTAGAAGACCTGTGGAGCCATGAGGTTGTGCATGTGCACATGCGTGTGTGCTTCTCTCTCTCTCTCTCTCTCTCTCTCTCTCTCTCTCTCTCTCTCTCTCTTCATATGTGTTTGCATTCATTTTAGAAACAGCAACCAGTGAAAGTTGGAAACAGAGAGCCCTACACTACAGGCAAATAGATGTGAACTTGAGTATCAAATTTAGTGTTCACTAGTCAGCTCAAGGCAGAAGGAGCAACATTTCTTGAGACTTTAGTTTCAAGTTTAATAATATATAAGAAGCCCTGGAAGCTCCCTTTCTGAATTTTGTACAACCTTCTTTCATTTTTACAAGTACCATTCCTGTTTCTAAGAATTTAAATGTGGAAAGAGAAGCTTTCTCTAGCTGTTTGCCTTTTGCTGGAAGAAAGATTATTTCCCTAAATCCAAGGTTGTCTTTCTGATAGTGTCTGCAAACATATCCTTTAAGAATCTGGGGACACAGATCAGAGTGCAACAGAAGATTCTGTTAGAAGAGAATTTAAACACTAAAGCAGAGTTCCCTAGGAAAAACAGAACAGGCTGTTGCAAAACATTCTAGGCTTCCAAGAATAAAAGGACATGTTCAGACATTTGCTCCCCTCACTCACCCCTTTATCTTGTCACCCCTGATTTTGTCTCCTTCAGACTTGTTCTTTGTTGGATCCTGGATCAGGGCAAGGTGGAGAAGTGGGGACCAGATGGGAGGGAAAAGGACTGGAGATTGGAAGGAGGAGGGCAAGAGCATGCTAACTGAGATCTGCTTATTTGGAAAGAGGCAATGAATCAAAGCCCCATTTTCGCTAATGTAGATTTTAATATTTTAAATTGCCAGAACCATTATTAATAATATTAAGATGCTTTTATGTTGAGATGACTAAAGATACTTTCAGAATAAAGAATGACATTAGAAATATAAATACCTTTCCCCAAGATTGCTTTTTTTTTAAAAACGATTTTGCACTTATTTACCCCACATTCTGCACTCCGTGTGTGTGCGCACTCGTCTGTGCAGGTTCATGGGGGGACCAAAGAACCACTTGTAGGAGGTGCTCTCATCCCACTTTGTGGATTCTGGGGATCAAACTCAAGAGGTCATACGTGGCAGTGAGCAGTTTTATCTGCTGAGCATCTCTCTGGCCCTGCCCTTTCTTTTTATGCCTTAAGCGTAAAAATGATCAACAACCAAAATGTAATGTCTTCATAAGTGTTTTTCTAGGAGACACACGTTGAGGAGCCAGAAACACAAGGCTGGAACACTATGTAAAATGATTTATTGTAAGACTTGGGGAAACCCCATCTTCCTGGAAAGATTCAGTACTAGAGTCCCTAATAAAATTAAAAGGAAGGCCATTTGTTTCAATGCTCAGTATTCATTTTCACCCTCATATTCTTTAGTTTTAAAGTACCTGCTAGAATTTCCTCTGCTATAGTGATTTCACCAAGGCTAGCGGAAATTGAACCTGTCACCACAGTACATGGGAAGGGACGCTGCTTCAAATAGTTGTTTCTTCTTGCTCCACCCACACGAGACCTTTTCCCCCTTGCTCTGTTTCCTTATTAGCATGGGTCACACACCAAGAAGGACTTTGGGCTGTAACCAGGATGTAAATAAAGCTCCTTCCCTCAGAGACAGCATCCTTCAAGTAGAGGATTAGTTATGACTCAAGTCCTGGCAAGGAGTTCTTTGGGTGTGATGGCAGGTCAGCTGATAACCTTTGAGAAGCACTTTTTGGGGACATCGGTACAAATTTTATTAACTACTATTGCACCCAAAACAGAACTTGGAGGTGGAGACTGTTGGCATCTTCCCCTGTTGCACTCCAAGCATACCCTCAGAGCAGCACCGGGGCTATGCTTCCCGAGAAGGTTCAGTCTGTGGTAGCATGGCCTTAGAAGAAGGGAGATGTCACCACCTCCCTTTGTCATCTATTTTACCTCTGCTTGTTTTTCCTCTAGGTGATTTGAGCTTTTTATAGAATCCATTTTGAGTTACTTATAATGTTTTAGAGTGTATCCCTTTATATAGCTTTTTACACACACATACATAAATAATTTATCATGGCCTACTGGTGGTGCCATTTTGTTAGTTCCATCCCAGTATAGAAACTTAACTCTTACCACCTGTTCTCTTTTGTAATATGCTTGTACTAAATATTTCCGTGGTGTACTCTGAGAAGCATGTGAGGTGGCGGTATGCCTTCTGTTTTAATCATTAACTAAATTTAGAAAACTCAAGAGAAGCAAATCCTATCATATTTACCCATATTTTATTCTTTTTCTTCCTTCTTTCCTTCCTTCCTTTCTTCCTCCCTTTCCTCCCTCCTTTCTTCCCTTCAATCCTGATATCTGGACTTGTTTTTCTTTTCCGTTTCACTCAGAGAACTCTTTAGCCACACTTTTAGGGGCATGTCTGTTAATGAGAACTTGCCTTCGTTCTCCTTCATCTGCGGATGGCATCCTTGAGGAATATTTTCTCTGGATATAGGTCTGATTGACAGGTCTATTCTTTTAGTGTTGAAAAACATCACACCGCTTCCTTTGAGCTTCCTTGACTTTTTTTGAGAATTTTTTTGCTATGGGATTTTTTTTTCTTTCTGTAAGTGACATGCAGTTTCTCTTTGGCTTGTTTCTTTATCATTGCTGTACCCATAGTATGTCTTGATGTGAAATTCTTCCAACTTCTCTGTCAGTGTTTATTCAGACCCTCTTCTCTGCTTTTTGCCAACTTTGGAAAGATTTTAGCCATTATACCTTTAGCTACTTCAGCTGCACATTTATTTTTCTGGTCCTCTTGGGAGTCAGCTGACTTAAATTTTAGTTCTTTTGTCCCACAGGTCTTTGAAGTGCTATTAATTTTTCCCATAGTGTGATTAATCATTATCATTTAACCTAGACCATTTTTCATTCTAGCTTGGCAGCCATGGACTTTTTCCTCTGCTTTATTCATTCTTTTGCGTACTCCATCTAGTGGGTTCCAAAATTTTTGCTTGGTTCTCCTATATTCATTTTCTTTGCTGAGTTCCTATTGCTTTCTTAGCTGTCTGAAGATGTCCTCTTGGCTGTTACTCTTTGAGGCCAATAACTCTCTAGTTGTGAGGGTTAGAAGGGTCTTCTTAGCCCTTCCTGTTTGACTTCACTGACACCGCCTGGACTGTGGACCACTTCCCCACTGCAGAGTCCTTCCTCTCCTCTGCACCCTGACACTACCTCAGAGAGGTGTTGTTCTCAGCAGAGGTAAAAGTCCAGCCTCCCCTCTTAGCTCTCTCTGAAAGAACTGTGTAGTGCGGGTGTTGCTCACCTCTGTACAGTTTAGGCTTCCCACTGTGCCTCATGTGTGCTGTGTGTTTCTCTGTCTGTCTGTCTGTCTGTCTGTCTGTCTGTCTGTCTGTCTGTCTCTCTCTCTGTCTCTGTCTCTCTGTGACTGCAGTTCCTCCGTGGTGTTTGACTCTAGCAGAGGAGTTTATTATCTAAATGTTTCATAACTAAAAGGGTCTATTCTGGTCATTTTCCAGTTCTTTGGATAAACTAAACCAGCTTTTGGCTTCATTCTTTTTGAGCTATGCCTGGTGGCATGTCCAGGTTGCTGGCCCCTTTAGGATGAATGAGGCCATTCATTGGGTTTAAGGTTTCTCTTGCTGTGATGAAACACCATGGCCACGAACAATTGGGGAGAAAAGGGTTTATTTCAGCTTATCCTTCACATTGTCACTGAAGGAAGTCAGGGCAAGAACTCAAGGCAAGAATCAGGAGCAGGAACGGAAGCCGAGGTCATGGAGGAGTGCTACTTACTGGCTTCATCAGCATATTTCCTCATGCCATCCAGGACTAGGGTTTCAGAGGTGGTACCAGCCCCCTGCATGGGTTGGACCCTTCCACATCAATCATTAATCAGGAAAATGCCCCCACAGACTTGCCTACAGGGAATTTGGTGGATGCACTTTCTCAGTTAAGGTTTCTTTTCCTAGATAACTCTAACATGTGTCAAACTGACAAGAAACCTAACCAGGATACCGGGAAAACAGCAACAGCAATAACACTCAGAAGGGATAGGGAGAAAGGAGGAAACCCAAGAACTTCAGTACTCGATCATTCCCTGGGTCCAGAGGTCATTAACCTGCGTAACATACATGTCCTCCTCTCAAGCATCAGTGCTGGATATGATGTTCAGACATTAATGGGACCCATGAGATCGGTAGGGAGGAGCACATCTCTTCCAACATCTGCCAAAGCCTCTCTGCATCTTTGTCCTTTTACACACTAGTTGTCCCCTATGCTGCTTCCCCCTTTCAAGGTCAAAGGATCTGATGTGCTTTCAAGAACACCCAGTTACTCTAAGTTAGGAATCTTTGCTTGGAATGGGAATAGCCGCAGCGAAGAAGCATTTCTTGCAGTAGAGCAGCAGCAGTGATGAAGTGGTACTTTCGCATGCTTTGTCGTTAGACAATCCTGGGTTCATGCTCTGTTTTGACTGTACATTTGTATTTAATCTTCATCAAGGCATTCAACTGTCTGTTCCATCTTTTCCCAGGTGATAACTCAGGGGTGGCATACTTCTTGTGCCTGGCACATATTAAGTTCTATAGAAACATGATTGCTATAATGCAGATTATAAATTTCTCAGATATTTTGTTAATAATCTCATTTCTGCTTGGAGAGAAAACAGTCCTAACTATTTTTAGGGATGCTGTTTTATACAAATGAGGTATCAATAGACAGGAACCAGCTCCCCATTCTGTATTCTGCCTCCAGAGAAGAGCGTCAGTTAGAACAAGGAGCAAGAACAGTGATTTCCCTGAGCAATGATGGAAGCCATAGATTTATTAAAGAGGTTTCATAATATAAGAAGCTAATTAAAGGATGCTTGGGAGATGTATCTATGTTCCTCAAGAAAGACTGAAAATATTCTTGTATTGGTAAACTCAGCTGGACTGGCTTCAGATTTCAGAATATTTTGATGTCCTCACTACAGGTCAGATGAGAGTAGAAAGGTCAAGAAACAGGACATTAGTACTTTTTCCTTGAGGAAGAGCAGAGTTCTAAGCTGGAAGGGAGATGAGTTATTCCTGACTGGGATTTTACATACATAGTCATGGAGGTCATTTGGTCACTCTGGGCTTGAACCAATGTGCCGGCTTGGAACACTTGTGGAGAACCTTGTTAGGTCAAGTCCCCTAGAAACAAAGCTGAAGAGAGGGGAACTTATGTAAGTTATTGGTTAAAGAGCGTTCTCAGGAGAAGGGATGTGGTCTCAGGCAGTCTAGCCACAGCATGCTCCTGTGGGATATACTGGAGTATTAATCACATTGGAGTCTACCTTGCATTGAGATAAGGAAGTATGCATTTTGTATCTTTGCATCCTAAGCTACAGATAGTCTAGTATTAAGTTAGGGAACCTTTCTAGGTACCCTTGGGCAGTGAGATTTTTGTAATTCAAGGGCAATTCTCTGGATAAGGTGTGAGGGTAGCCACAGGATTCTGGATGAGTGGAAGAGAGATCTCTGAAATGTAGGTAGGGCTCAACTTCTACAAGCTTCATTGTAGTATTGCGAAAACCAATTGTTTGTGTAACAGGAGATCTGGCTTGTAGTCCTGATTTGCTGTGTGACCTTGAAAAAGTCTTTGAACCCCTGGCTTACAGGAGAAACTTATAAGCATAGATAGATGCTCAAAGCCTCTGTGATTCAATCTGGTCAGTTAATTGAAAATATTTGATTTACCAAGACCAGGGCTTCCTGGCCTATGAACCACGTAGATCGCTAAGAAGACCAAGGAAGTAGGTGTAAAGCTGTTGCTATGTGGCTTGCAGTCCAGGGAGACAACTTGTGGGGTCTGGAGGTAAGGAGCCTTAGTAAGTAGCTTGGTGTCTTAGTTAGGGTTTCTATTGCTATGAAGAGACACCATGACCACAGCAACTCTTGTAAAGGAAAACATTTAATTGGGGATGGTTTCCAGTTGAAGAGGTGTAGTCCATTATTTCAGGGTGGTGTGCAGGCAGACAGGGTGCTGGAGAAGGAGCTGAGAGTTCTATATCTTGATCTGTGTGAAACAGAAGTGGACTGAGACTCTGGGCGTGGCTTGAGCATAGGAGACCTCAAAGCCCACCTCCACAGTGACATACTTCCTCCAATAAGGCCATACCTTTTCCAATAAAGCCATTCCCTGTGGAGGCCATTTTCTTTCAAACCAACACACTTGGTGATTGAAGAATACCCAGGGAGTTCATATAAAAATCTGAATCTTGAAAGTGGATTCTAGGAGGAAGTCTTCCTGTTCCCTTTTTGTGTATTACACTAGAACTCTGCTCTGCTCAGTCATTTAATAAAATATTTTCAGTATCTGAACTACAGTTTCTGGATTCTGTTACTTTTCTCTTTGATTTTCAGCTTATTCATCTAAAAGAGATCTATCCTTTCGTTTTACAAATTGATTGCATTACTAGTAATATTTTGCAATCATTTTTTGATTCATTAGTGCAGTTTGTACCCTATCAGGTTGAGGCAGATTTTTTTTTCATATTTTTATGTACCTTTGTGCTGAGACTCACATGTTCTAAGGAATAGTGGCAGCAGGCAAGGCTCAGTAAATGGATTAATACCACAGCAATATCAGACCTGGGACTCTCTGAGGACATTTGCCGTATCAAGGGTAGGAGTTAGTAATGATAATATGTCACTGTTAGGCAACACAAGTGGTTGATGGTTTACCACTACTCTTGCTGAAACAGTGGCATAGATTCACTGCTAGTATCTGAGACTCTTTTGGTATTTCATGAACTTCGAGGTTAACAGTAATCAAACTAGACTCCTGGAGAGATTCTCCCTTTCATGCAAGGCTTAGACTTACAGAACCATTACCATTCTCAAACTTCAGCTCCTCTGTGTGTATCCTTTCAGGCCAGAGACCTTTGAGGAGTTGAACCTTGAGGCCAAATCAACAGGCTTTCTAGTAGACTGTGGAAAATATTGAGCAGACTTTTTCTCTAGGAGTGTTTACCTTTCATCAGAATCCAAGTTTTCCTTGCTTGAAAAAAGATGTTTCTAAGGAGTTTTTAAACTTTGTTAATTTATTAATAAAATGACTGAGTTCTTATGAGACCTTTTTTTTGGAAGGTTTTACAGGTTTTAGAATATTTGAAAGGAAAAATCCCAGTCTGGTGCCACCAATGGGAAGTCCTATCAAGCAGGAAGCTGCTTTTCTGTGTGGCTCTTGCTTAAGTTTGGGTGAGTCCTACTGAGACTGCGTGTTGTTCAACGAGTAGAATTTTTACAAAGAAAACCAGCCAGTGTGGTTGTCAGATCTGTAGTCTGATAGAGCTTAGAGTTTATATGCCTGTCACTCATTCCCACCTCAGCCCCTGTCCCTACATCCCCTTTCCTGCCTCCTGGGTGGATGCTTTGGGATGAGTCCAGATGCTTCTCTGTATGAAAGGATTTCAGTAAGGCTAGGGTGACAATGGCACTTTTTTTTTTTGCTTGCTCTCTTTTGTGCCCCCCCAATCCTTGAATTATCTATGGTTGTAAATAGTGACTTATTTAAAATTTTATGTTCAATTCTAAAAATACTTTTATTTGGAGAGAAAAATTAACAATTTTAGTGCATCCTTAAGATTTAGTAGAAATATGACTTTATAGAGTAATTTTTTTTTTGTCAGAGAGGCCAAAAGTGCTTTGCCGTGTCTCTATGTTTCAATCTTGAGGTCTCAGCTGACATTCTCAGGCTGTGGCTCCCTTCCTTGGCAGAGATGTCACCTGGACAGATAGCGCCATTTGCTGCTAATGATGATTGATGTTAGTTCAAAAAGTTCTTCTGTGTCAAGAGGGCACTTGGGAAGCTGGCTGTAAAGAGCACTTCCCAGTCTGGGAAAGCATTTGTTACTGCTCACGCTTTGATGCAGCAACACACTGTGGTTCTTGGCATAATGAGAGGCAGGTTGCAGGAGTTACTGCTGCACCCAACCCCTAGCTGCCAAACTATAAAGACAAACTATATTGAGGATTAAAGAATGGAATCCCTTTGTGTCTCGGAGGAGCAGAACTGAAAGGTTCATAATGACAGACAGGACCATTAGGAGGCATGAAAGGAAAAGCAGAAGCCAGGCTGGAAATGTTCTGGGCTAGAAAGGAGTTGGTGCCCTTTGAACATTTAGGTTCAAATAACGTGCCATCCTTTATCTCCAAAGACAACATGACTGACCTGGTGGGTGTGGAGCACATGCTGCGGGTTGTTTTCCAACAGAGAAGACAGGTTTTCTTCAGCTCCATCTTGAGCTAGCCAGGGTTCTTATAAGGGGCCAGTGACAGGCACCGAAGTGAGATTGGCTAATGCATGATGTGTGCTTTACGTTGGCCGAGTCTCCTCCTCAACACCATGTCTGCACCATCTCCGTTATTCTTCACACATAACCTTGGGAGGGAGGGAAGAATGTGTCTAATTCTCACCTAACAAATGGGGCCGCTGGGACTCCAGGAGGCAAAAGAACATTCCTAAGGCTGCATAGTTAGTGAATGGGGTGTTGGGTTTGACCTCACTGAGTTTGGGGCCAAGAGCCAAGCTTTGAAGTATGACATACTCTACTCTGTTCTGCTAAGGTTTAGTGACAGATGCAAACACATCTGGGAGCAGAAAGACCATGAGCTGGAATCCTGGCTTCTCACAAGTTCCGTGTGATCTCCGGAACGTTGTCGAAAATGGTTGAGGAAGGAAGAGAGAGGTCATTGTTACCGTTAATATTTTGTTTATTACTTTGCTTTTGCACCAGATCAGAGCAAAGCTAAGGGCTGATGTTTTTCCTCTTAAGGAGTCATATGAAGAAACTACTTGTGTCTTGTCAGTGTTAGAAAGGCAGATTTCTGGGCCCCACTCAAAAGGGGTTCTCATTTAATGGCTCTGGGGAGTAGTGGTTGGGAGCCTGAGTTTCAAACGAGGGCTTTAAGTGACATAGACTTAATGGTCATTCCATTCTACTCTGAGGAGCCCTGCAATGTGGGAATCATAGCCCTAAGGCAGCTGACCCTGCTCTGGTCCACTCTGGCAAGGCCAGTTCTTCAATGAGCTTTACAGACAATCTGATTTAAAAATATTTTGTGACCTATTTATTCATTTTTATCATAACTGAGTGATGAAATGGAACACAGACAACCTGTAGATTCTTTCTCTTTATCACTAACAAATGTGGATCAATGGAACCAAATCAAAGACCCAGATATCAATCCACACACCTATGAACATCTGATTTTTGACAAAGAAGCAAAAAAATATAAAATGGAAAAAAGAAATCATATTCAACTAATGGTGCTGGCATAACTGGATATCAACATGTAGAAGAATGAAAATAGATCCATATTTATTGCTGTGCACAAAACTCAAGTCCAAATGGATCAAAGACCTCAGCATAAAACCAACCACCCTGATGCTTACAGAAGAGAAAGTAGGAAGTACACTTGAATGCATTGGCACAGGAGACCACTTCCTAAGTATAACGCCAGTAGCATAGAAACTAAGAGAAACAATAAATGGGACCTCCTGGAACTGAACAGCTTCTGTAAAACAAAGGACATGGTCAACAAGACAAAACAGCAGTCTACAGAATGGGAAAGATCTTCACCAACCCCACATTGGACAGAGGTCTGATCTCCAAAATATACAAAGAACTCAAGAAATTGGTCATCAAAAGAACAAATAACCCAATAAAAAAATGGAGTACAGACCTAAACAGAGACCTCTCAACTGAGTAATCTAAAATGGCTGAAAGACACTTAAGGAAATGCTCAACATCCTTAGTTATCAGAAGAAAGCAAATCAAAACAACTCTGAGATTCCATCTTGTAAGAATGGCTAAGATCAAAAATACTGATGACAAGTTGTGCTGGAGAGGATGTGAGGCAAAGAGAGAACCCCTCCATTGCTGGTGGGAGTGCAAGCTGGTACAGTCCATTTGGATATCAGTATGGTGATTTTTCAGAAAATAGGAAACAACCTTCCTCAAGACCCAGCAATACCACTTTTGGGTATATATCCAAAGGATGCTCAATCGTGCCACAAGGACATGTGCTCAACTATGTTCATAGGAGCATTGTTTGTCATAGCCAGAACCTGGAAACAACCTAAATGCCCCTCAACTGAAGAATGGATAAAGAAGATGTGGTATATTTACACAGTGAAGTACTACACAGTGGAAAAAAAATAATGACACCTTGAAATTTGCAGGCAAATGGATGAATCTAGAAAACATTATATTAAATGAGGTTACCCAGACCCAGAAAGACAAAAATAATATGTATTCACTCATAAGTGTTTTTCAGACATAAAGCAAAGAAAAACGAGCCTACAAATCACAATCCCAGAGAACAACAACAAAGAGGACCCTAAGAGAGACACACATGGATCTAATCTACCTGGGAAGTAGAAAAAAGACAAGATTTCCTTAGTAAATTGGGAGTGTGGAAACCATGCTAGAGAGTAGAAGGGGAGGGTGGGAAGGGAGCAAAGGAAGTGGAGAAAACTATATACCTCAATAAAAAAAAATCACTAACAAATATAAGTCAGTAAAACGTGTAGCTAATGAATCTCAGGGTTTAAGTGCCTGCTGATTCAGCCCAGGGAACCTAAGGGGCTTCTGAAATGTGACATCATCAGTCCATGTTTGGACTTGTGGCTGCCTCTGGACAAGTGGCCCAAATGCAAACCATTTGAGAAGCTCTAGACTCTTCCAGTTCATGCTGATAGCATAAGGAAGAAAGGATCTCATATCTGCAGGGCCTCCACAAACTCACTTTCCTTATTAAAACTGCGACTCACCATGATCATCCAATCGCTCGCCTTCAGTACCTTTTGCACGTACAGTTCTCCCATGCTTGGTTCAAAAAGAGTTCACTATTTATCCTCTGGCCATGGTAGGACCTAATGGCACTTATTGTACCTAATGGGATCTCTCTCTCTCTTTCTTGAGATGCAGTTACGGGATACATGTGGAGCTTTTCTGTCCTATGCATGTACAGATATCACTGACTATTCATTTGAAACAGGAACAGAGCACTTGATGTGTATGGCAAGGGCATCTGGAGAATACAGAGAAACATGATCACCATAAATGAGAAAATGCACAAATGCCTAAGTGATTTAGAGACCGATATGGATTCCTAAGAAAGTGAAACATGGATGATATCATAAATGATATGGTTGGGGAAAATCATTTTTACCAAGTTGTCAGGGAAGGGCTGCTTTCAAAGCATCTTATGGGAGATGAGACCCAGGTGGCAAAATGTGGGATCCACGTAAATGTCCAAGAAAAGAGATCTCTAGATACAGGGCAAAGAATATGCATAAGAACATAAATGAGTATTAACAGAAAGAGTGGGATGGAGTGAGCAGAGGAACTTGTTGAAAAGACAGGCCTATTGTAAACCAAGGAGGAGTTTGGACTGTCATGTAGAAGAGGTGGTGTTGTAATAGGAGCGGCGGGCCTGCTTTTCGTCCCGCCCGGCTCCCACACGGCTAGCTTTGCACCAGAAATAACAACACACAAATTGTATTCTTTTAAACACTGCTTGGCGCACTATATCTAGCCTCTTCTTGGCTAACTCTCGCACCTGGACTAGCCCATTTCTAATAAAGTGTGTAGCACCGAGGTGCGCTTACCGGGGAGATTCTAGCCCATGTCCATCCTGGGCCGGAGCTTGATCGCATCTGCCTCAGAGAGCAGAGCTATCGCATCTGCCGGGGAGAAGGGAGCATGGCATCTGAGCTCACTTCCTCTTCCTCTTCCTCCCAGCATTCTGTTCTGTTTACTCCTCCCACCTATGTTTTAACCTATGAGGCCAAGCAGTTTCTTTTTTCTTTTTTTGTACAAACTGGGTTTTATTTTATTTTTTTTAAATTTATTTATTTATTGAGGATTTCTGCCTCCTCTCTGCCACCACCTCCCATTTCCCTCCCCCTCCCCTGATCAAGTCCCTCTCCCTCATCAGCTTGAAGAGCCATCAGGGTTCCCTGACCTGTGGGAAGTCCAAGGACCGCCCACCTCCATCCAGGTTTAGTAAATTGAGCATCCAAACTGCCCAGGCCCCCCTTTATTACTTAACCAATGACCTTCCTCCACCAAGGTGGTAGGAACACTTTGATTTTTTTTTTTTTTTTTTTTTGGTTTTTCGAGACAGGGTTTCTCTGTGGTTTTGGAGCCTGTCCTGGAACTAGCTCTTGTAGACCAGGCTGGTCTCGAACTCACAGAGATCCGCCTGCCTCTGCCTCCCAAGTGCTGGGATTAAAGGCGTGCGCCACCACCGCCCGGCCAACACTTTGAGATACTAAGGGAAATGCATGGTGTAACTCACCTCTTAACAGATCAGTTTTCTTCACGGAGCCAGGGCTTGACTCAGATTCTCAACAAATGCTCTAGGCAATCTCTACTTGTCAGTCAGTTTGCATTTCTTGAAGAAAATGTTTTAAAGAATCTTGTTCCACTGTGTGAGGATCGAATTCACATTTTAATCACATTTTAGGGTTTGCATTCTGTCTCTGGTAAAGAATAAGTGCTTGGTTATTCTGTATAGAGCTGAATGGTTTCTGTATTATTGTTCCTTTGGAATAAAAGAGGCACAATGCCGTTCCTGCTGAGTGACTTTTTAGTCAGTGATGTGTGCTAGCACACTTTGAAAGAGAGTTAGTTGACATCCCAGCTTAGTTGCCCCCCTCCCCACTTTTGGGTGGAGTGTTGTTCTAGAAATTTAGCTATAGTTCAGCTGAGAGGTTACAGAGTTTACAGGTGCATCAGTATTATCTTAGCAACCTTTAAGAAGCAGGCAGAGCCTGGCAAGTGTCTGCCCCTGGTACACTGACAGAATGGATACCAAGACCCTCTCTTACAGAGAGCTGTGGATATGTTAGACATTATACAGAAAGCAACCATTTAAATGCCTAAATAAACTTATAAATTACAAACTAAATTCATAGGTGCTAAAAATGTGTGTGTGTGTGAGTGTGTGTGTGTGTGTGAGAGAGAGAGACAGAGAGAGAGAGAGAGAGAGAGAGAGAGAGAGAGAGATGATATCAGGGAGATGAGTAAGCAACTAAGCTATAGGTTGCCTTGCAGGATGAGGGTGTGTGTCAATCACGGAAATCCAGAGCCCTGGCGTTTGAACGTTACCCAGCAGGATATAAGTCGGTAAGTGTGTTGGAGTGGGAAAACAAGGGTTGGGTCCTACAAGGTTGGTAGAATTGATAAGGAGCCTGCAAAACCAAGAAGCCTTGAAAATGTGTGTTCTTAATGAAAAAATGTGTTCTTAGTGAAAAAGATTCATCTAGCAACGAAAGCTGTTATGAAAATCGCCTGTCTTAGCCTTTGCTGGGAATTGGGAATTAAAAAAAGAGTCTTACTTAAGAATTCAGACCTCATGAGGGTCTGGGGTTTAATTTTACATTCGTTGTGTATGCTGTCCAAGAACTCTCAAGGGATCAATTAATTAAGTTGACTGTGGTTTAAGAAAGACTAAGCGGGACTGGCTGACTCAGAAGGGAATCTTCTTTAGAGGCACTGCCCAAAGCCGGGCTCTTCATGAATCTCACAGATTAAACCAACCATGTGAGACCTCACTACAGACAGCTACCCATTGTGTGTGATAAACAAGCATCAGCAGAAACAACAAACAGTAGAACTAGGCCACTCGAGGCCTAGAGTGCAGGAATGATCAGAAGAAAAATGACGTGTCCTCCAAGTCAGAACTGAAATAAGGGATGGAACCAAAAGCGGGAGCAGAAACAAAGGCGATGTAAAATGGCTAGGGTGTTCGAAAACAGAACCAGAATAAAATTCTAAAAATAGAGACGTTTGTATTTGAAATAAAATCCCAAAAGGAGAAAAATGGATTTTAACCTTCTAATATTTGGAAAATCGTTGACAGGAGGACTTTGAGCAGACATTGTTTTCAAAGTGATAGGCACTTTGGAACATAAGACATAAAAATAATAAGTATTCCATGATAGATTCCCAAAAGTGTATGTGCCATAGAACCAGTGTCAAATTTAAAATAGAAAATTAAAAGCACCCTTCCTAGATAATATTCCAACAAGATTAACTACTAATTTGAAATATTCCTCCAAGATTAGCTACTAATTTGAATCCTAACACCATGTTAGCTTTGCCTGTTTAAAAAAATCTTAAGAATGAATTTATATAGTACATACTCTTTTATTCATGACACACGGCTCTCGATATTTAACAATGATTAGTAAAATAATTCATATTTTAAGAATAAGTGTAGTTTTCTTATTTAAGGTAGTATTCTATGAGTCTATAATGATTTAGTCAGTTCTACAGCCAAGGGCCGTCCAGTACCTACCTATATAGTGTTTTCAGTTTTCTATTTTCACACACTAGGTTTTTTCCTGGAATAGAGCAGGCATATTTTTTTTTTTTTTTGGTACTAGTAGAAACTGCACAAAAACTTTCAACAATTTTCTAACTCAGTTGAAATTTTGTATGGGAGCTCAAAGAACAATGCCACTTGAATATGTTGAAAAAGCCAGCTGTGGTGCATGCCTTTAATTCTGGCACTCAGGAGGCAGAGGCAGGCAGATCTCAGGGAGTTCTGGGCCAGCCTGGTCTAGGTGGTGAGTGTTGTTTCAACAAACAAACAAAAACAAGCAAACAGCCCCCAAATATCAAGACAAACATAAAAGACAACTGGGATGGATTGGTGGACAGTAGGCTGACCCACCGAAGGAAGAGTCGGTGAACTTGATTAAAAGGAGGCAGAACACTTCCCAGGGAGACGGCAGAAAGAACAGCGCTGTACTCAGGAACAGATTAACATGATAAGACTCAACTTACACCTGTTTGAAGAAGACCCAAAAGAATTGAAGAGAGCTCAAATTTATCAGTTCAACATCACCTAACAGAAGTATAAGGTGAATCATGCATGCAATTTAAAAATTTTCAGGATTTAAATTTTTATTTAATCCATTATATTCAACATATATAAAAATCTTTAGATGTTTTGCATTCTTTTTTATTTTTATGAATCATTAACTTTATTGAAACAAGTTTTAAAATATTTATTATCTTTATGTGTATGCACGAATTTATGTGTACCACATGCATTCAAGAGCCTGTGGCTGCCCAAAGAGGAGACTGGATTCTTTTGAACTGGAATTGCAAAGTGTTGTCAGCCACCTGTGTGTGCTGATAACTGAACCCTGCAAGAGCAGTGAGCACTCTTTAACCATGGAGCTATCACTATAGCTCCAAAATAAAAGTGTTTGTGTTTTAGAAAAGAAAATATGATCACATGAATGTTTTCTAATTATCTTAAGATGATATGAATTATTTTTCTTTCATTTTAGCTTTAACATAATTAGACATTTTTAAATTGAAATAAAATTACATCATTTATCGTTTTTCCTTTCTTCCCTCCAACACCTTCAATTCTCCACCTCAGGCCCTCAAATTGGTAATCTCTCTTTCTTTGATTATTTTTCATATATATATATATATATGTATATATATAAATTTCTTTGATTCTTTTTTAGATATATTTAAAACACAAAATCTATATATATATACATAAATATATAAATGAAACCTACTGATCCTGTTTTTGTTTTTATGTGAATATGATTTCAGAACATTAAAGTTTTGTAAAAATGGATTTATTCATGCTGTTTTCACTTAAACTTTTAAAATGAAACAATGTCTATATTAACAAACACTTAAAATGGATAGTAACCTTCTAAATGACTGTGTGGTATTGTACCCTGTCGCTGTCTAATAGACATAAGATTCTAGCTACTCAGCTAAGTGGCACATTATGCCCTGCTCCCCCATCCATGCTGGGGGTTTGACAGCTTGATCTCGTACAGGCAGTCACAGACGCTGTGTTCCTGTGTGCAACATCACTATCAGGTCTGACGAAGACTGTGGCTGCAGATGTTCACACCTCTGGCTCTTACACTCTTTCTGTCCTCTTCTGTCTTGGGGATACCTTCCTAGTTTAGAGTTGTGCACTCCAAAGACATGTTTCCATCCACACTAAGCCCTTAAATTCTAGTGATTTTATGCTTAATATGCACCTCATTCTAGACACACTGTATTTTAAGAGCTCAACAGCCATGTGTGGCTAGTGACTATCTTATTAGTGCAGGGCTAACCAGAAAGGCTCTAGGAAAGTCGAGAAAGGAAATGAAGGCCATTAAGTATTGAGAGAAGTGAGCCAGTTACAACAGAGGGTTATGTCATGGACATGGGAGGAATGTGCGCTACCGAATTGCCCCTGTGGTCGAACCCAGCTTTGGGTTTGCACTCATTCGTATTCTATGTATACTTGTTATATCCTTCAGAGCCCAGTGCATGGTGAAATACAACTGTTGAGTAGCTCAGAGGAGCAGTAAATAATAGCTGAGTATAAGAAGAGAAATATATCAGATCTTCGGAATTACAGGGGGACTTAGGAACTCAAAATTTAATTATCCCCAGGCAAATTTGACCAGAAGCCTAAAGTGAGCATTTCTGACATTTACATCAAAGTTCACCATGTGCGTTAATAGAAGCAGGCAGATTGGAAGTGGTTTTCATTTCTTTGGCTGTAATGATATGAAAACTTGTCACCGAATACAAGTAGGTCATTACTTTGGTTTTCACGTCTCAGTTCAAAGATACTGCCATATCCTAGTGTGCGCGCACAGCACAAAAGGTATAATATTGGGCTCCAGATCAACTACCATATAAACTTGACCTGAATAACCTCAGACTTCCTGGAAAATTCTGTGTCTGAGTATGGTACGTGACTGTAGGCAGTTGGTTCGCTTTTGCAACAGCTTCAGAATCAGTGAAGCAAGGCACTTGAGGCTCTGTCTAGCGTCTGCTGCTTGAAAAGTAGTAATAAAACTGAAAATGTAATTTCGTCCTTAGGAAAACCTCCGAATGCTGTATTTATTTCTGCGAAGATAACGCTTTTTCAACGTTTGTTCTGTCACTCTAAAAGTCAGGCTGTGAATACTGTACCAAGGACTCTGTTCCAGAAGCTTGTGATCCTGATGATGGGGATGCTTCTCTTTTCCTCAAACGAGAGTGAAACTGACTCAAATATGTGGCACTATTATGTTTGATTATGGGGTCAACAGTGAATATATTCATTTAATCCAGCTAGCCCAAATGCTGTAACAGAGTATTGTCTTAGTCCAGTCTTGAGACAATAACAAAATACCTTTGAATTCTAAGTACTTTATAAGCAACAGAACCTCATTTCTCAAAGTTCTGGAGGTTGGGATGTCTAAGATCAAGTTGCTGTACCTTTTACATCTGAAGGGATCTGATTATGAAGCTGAGGAGGGATAACTTGATTCCCCAAACTCTTGTAAAGTGGAGTGAAACCCACATAAAGGTCTTACCTCCTCATAAATTACCTGGGGTGGGGGACTAAGTTCCAACATACTTGTTTTAGATTTAATTTTTAGTTTTAATTATGTTTATATATGTGTGTCTGAGCATGGGTTTATGCATGAGTACAGGGCCTAACAAGGCCAGAAGAGGGTGCCATGTCTCATGGAGGTGGAGTTACAGGCAATTGTGAGGCACTAGAGGTGGGTGCTAGGACCAAACGAGTGTCCTTTTTAACAGTTTAAGCAGTTCATAATCTTAAGCTTTGAATGATTTCTTCATCCCTTCCCACATTTCAAAGGGAAACATACATTTATATCGTGCAAGTGTTCTGGAATGTTCTATCACAATAATGCTTAATACACTTTAAGGTGGCTTTCAGAAGTTTCTGAAACTGTCAGACAAGTGTTACCCATGCTTAGTTGATATTTACCTACCCAAGAACATGGGAGATATTTCCATTTTCTGGTGTCTTCTTTAGTTTCTTTCTTCAAAGATTTACAGTTCTTGTTATACAAATCTTCCACTTGTTTGCTTAGAGTTACTCCGAGATATTTGTGGCTGTTGTGAAGGGTGGTGTTTCTCTGATTTCTTTCTCAGCAGAAGGGTCTGTTTTTCATCGGGCCAATACCTTTTAGCCAGTGTTCAATTCATAATATGTTTGTGAACTAAAATATCACATGAACATTTTTAAATAAAAGAGTAAAAAGATAGTATGCAAATCCCTATTTCTATGTATTCTAGCATAGAACTACACAGATAGATTCTAGACTAAATACCCAAGTTCTTGCTTTTATCTTCCCCTGAAAATTCTCTGGGTTTAAGCCTGAAGGTTGGAGTGTGGACTTGGGCAGGCACAGAAATGGGGAGTCTCACTAACTGACCAGGCCCAGGCTGCTGAATCTGCAGTGGTTTGAGTACCCCTTGCTCACCCCACTGTTTGTCTCCCAGAGAACAGCAAACAGCTGGAATCTCGGCTGAGCTTCCTCTTGGACAGTGAATTCTTGGCTTTGTAAAAGATGGTGGGGGAGTTAATGAGCTTCCTTTCTGACTGAGCGCCTGGGTGATTTCTTCCCAACAGCTGCTGTGTCTCCTTGCTCCCTATCAGATAAGGTTCCAGGTGAATTTCCTTCCTCAATAATTTCAGGATGTAAACTGAAGGCACCTTGGCCTGTCCTAGGGGCTAAATCTTGTTGAGGTGGAAGAAGAAGAAACTTAAGCTATATTTAACCAAACATGGCGAGTCCCTCTGCTCCCAATTGGGTTGCCCTTGGTTTCTCACAGCATCAGTGCATCAGCTAATGGGAACCTTTATTTCAGGAATTTATATCCCCCAGATATGGAAACAAACTCATGCTAGTCAGCATTCCAGAATAAAAGATTTGTGGGAAATGAAAGTGAGGACTACATGTCCCAAAAGAAACACCAGGAATTCATGGGGAAAAAATTTAATAGGGAAACAACTGTGTTTCTTTTTTTTAAATTAATTAAAAAATTTTATAAGAAAACAAAGAAGCTTTTTTTCCATTTTACATACCAATCCCACTTCCCACTTTCTCCCTCCTCCCCTTTCCTCTACCTAGTGTGCCCACCTCACCCCCCAATCACTCCTCAGAGAGGGTAAGGCACATTGCTTTGGGGAAGGTCCAAGGCCCTTTCTGCTATATCTAGGCTGAGCAAGGTATCTATCCAATCAGAATAGGTTCCAAAAAAGCCAGTACAAGCAGTAGGGATAAATCCTGCCACTGCCACTGACCCCACAGTCTGCCCAGTCATGCAACTATCATCCATATTTAGAGGGACTAGTTTGGCCCTATGCTGTTTCCTTCCCTGTCTAGATGGAGTTGGTGAGCTCCCATTAGCTCAGGTAGACTATTTCAGTGGATGAACCCATGATGGTCTTGACTTCTTTGCTCATATTCTCATTCCTCCCACTTTTCAACTGGACTTTGGGAGCTCAGTCCAGTGCTCTGATGCTGTCTCTGTTTCCATCAGTTGCTGGATGAAGAATCTACAACTGGGTTTCTTGTAACCTGGAAAACTCAACATCGATGTTTTTTACATCGAAATGACTGGCAACAAAAGGCTGTGACCCCAGGATGGGGATGGGGAGTGTCAGAGCACATCAGGTGACCTGTCAAGTGCATTGACAGTACCTTGGTGATGTGGAAAATTTGAGATGAATGAATTGGATGATAATCAGGAAAGCTTTGATTTAATTTGCTCACAAGTTTGCCAGTCCAAGGGATCTGGAGTTACCTGAGACGGTACAGCAAGATCTGGCACTGTACCCTCATGGAGTGGACACATACACACACACACACACACACACACACACACACAAACACACACACACACACTCACCAGCACTCTTGATTCCTTATCCAACTCACTCAATATTTATTTTCTACATTAGCTTTACTGCCTGTGAGGCAGCAGTTGTAATATTTACCTGTGCTTAGCATGGTGGTTGCAGTTCCTTACTTCCTGTATCTTGGTTTTGTATTCTATAGTCCAGATCAGTACTTGGATCATTACTAATGCTCAGCAAATGTTTGTAGAATAAAAGTGAGGTTTTCCTAGTGTTTTGAAATTAGGCTCATTTTCAATTAGTCATCTCCCTTACTTGCTGGCTAACATAGTTTGCTGTACCGTTAAGACAGAAATCTTTGGAGTAAAGGTTCTGAAAAATAATGATCAAATGCATAGATAATAAATGTAAATATTTTCTCTCAGGAATATAATAGATAGTTCATAAAAATTGGGAATATATTTTTCCACTATACATTTCATCATTTTTCAAATACAAATCACTATGCAATTACTCATTTTTCTTTCTAGGTCTGCCCCTTGCATGTTTCCTAAAGATCTGGCTGTAACTTCTCCACTCTGTAGGAAATCTTAATTACTGCTTACTTATTGCTTTCTTTTCTTTCTCCCTGTATGTATTCATGTTTAAAGGCCTACAAGCCATGTTCATTTCATCTTCTGGTTAGCCTCTGAATCTGCCTTGTGTACTTTCCCCCACGATTATTGCCTTCGTCCAGCTCCTGTCAACTCTTGTCTACATTAATACCACAGTGCCCTGACTGATAATTAAGGGAAGATCTTCTAAGAATGTCTGAGGTAACCGATGATTGAACTCTGTGCTGGCGAGCTCTCTGGTGTTCGTGTACATAGGACTTATGAATGATTTAAGCAGCTTGGATTTCCATGGGCTTGCAGAATGTTGGAGGTGCTTGCTTTCTCTCCTACAGAATAATGCATGAGCAGACTGCCGCTGAGGCTCGTTGGACGTGTATTTGAAGTGCACAGAACTTTAGGTTGTTCTGAAGTTTGTTGCTATCATACAGAGAGGTATGTTAATTCTGAGGAATTAAAACTCATCATTGCAGAAGATGTAGCCCCACAGCAACCCAACACAGAAAGAGGGGAAGACTTTCATAGATATTATACAAACATAATATGCCTAATCTAGATTTCTCCAGCAAAGTATGCGTGTAAACTTATAGTGCAAGGAAAACCATATAGGGTTATGGAATCAATAGTTCAAAATTCAGAGTCCGAACATTGCTGCATTGACGAGGACTCTTCAAGTTAAATTGATGAAGAGAACAAATCAGTGCTCCTAAGAGATGAGATGATATTACCACATTTGGGAAGGCTTATTGATGGCGTGCCAGGCTGGCTGGCTATGGGAACTGACTTGGCAAGGATCATAAAGCATGCTGGTGAAGTGGTATGACTGCATCTCACCCACAAAGCCCTCTTCTCAGTGTAGGAGGGTGGCGAGGAAAATGCTCAGATGTAGTGGTTGGGTGGAGAATACATTTGTCAAAAAATAGAATTGTGTGGTTCAAAGACTGGCTCTGTTGCCTGTGCTTTTGGTGCCAATGACTCGGTTTTCTCATCTGTCTCTAGCCAACAGGGCCTCCGAACAGAGCCCAAGGTGGACTGTGGCTTTTAGGACATTGGGTTCATCAATCCCGTGAAGAGGAGGTTGTAATGAAATAATGTTCATGATTACTCCAGTTTCTGAAGCAAAAGAAGGGGTCTGGTTTTGTGTATATGTGCCCAGGGAGAGGGGGAAGAGGAAAGAGGAAAGGGAAATGTGTGGAATCTAGTTAGAGAGAGAGAGAGACAGAGAGAGAGAAAGAAGTTGGGCACAAATAGAACTGTGGGCCTCAGATGGCCAAATGTGATAATAGCGAGTGGATGAGCCTCCGGTTTTTCCATGTTGCTGTAGATCTCCCCGATGAGGTGTGACATATTGCATGCTCATAGTGAGTGCAACAGAGTGCCCGAGATGACAGCATCACAAGTCAGTGGCATCATGGGAGCTTGGGAGGTATGACAGCAAGTATATCTTTTATGTGACTCATGCAGAAGAGACTGATACGATTGTCCCGGTGTCAGAGTGGAACATTGTGACTGCTGGTTTTGTAGTTAATGGCTACAGCATCTACTAGTGTCCTCAAGTGGGGGCAGATTTAAGGAAGTCTGAGCCCTGGTCATTCAAGCAGTAGTGGAAACATGATGGGGTTGGTATCCATGGGCTGGTGACATCTGGGGTACTTGGAATTGGTATACAGTCCCTTGCTATGATTATGCTATATTTAATAGTATTCACACATGGTGAGACAAAAAACTACTTAGCACTGATTTGCAAGTGAATCACAGGATTTCTAGCCCAGGAAGAAACTTTAGGAATCATGTACTTCAACCCCCACAGTTTAGAAATTAGAACCAGAGAGCAAGAGATGGGAAGTGACTAAGCCCTGGGGTGTCAGGCATGTTAGTAGCAGAATTAAGGTTGTCTCTAGATCTCCAGGGCCCTAGATTTGGTCAATTTAAGACTGCCAAGAGGAAGGAGTTTTGTTTTAATCAGTAAAAATATCAAATACAATTTGGCTTCAATCAAATCAGAAGTTTTGAAAATCATATTTTCCCCGTAGTTTTATGCCAGATCCCCCCAGTGACTCTCTAAATAATGGTGCCTATTTAAAGAGAAGGATCGAAAGCTTCAGCGGTGTGATCCAGTTTCCGCACAAATTGTGTCTTTGGTCACTGCATCTTGGCTTCCCGTCCCTGGTGGATTTCTATTAGGTTTTGTGGTGGGTTTGCTGACGAAGGGAGCTCAGCCCTTGGATGCACTGTTTGCTCACGCCCGAGAGCATTGCTCTTCTTTCTTCTCCCTTAAGCACTCTTCCTGAGATTGAGCCCCACACTCTCTCCACTGCTATGTGCAACACAAGCATCGAATCTTAAAGGGCTGCTCAGTGACCCCACTCCCCAGGTTCCTATCTGTTTTGCTGGCTGTCAGCAGAAGTTGTCCCCCAGAGAACATTGCCATCATCACCACTGGGGTGCTAGTAGGTGAGGGTTAGGGATAGTGCCAAATGGACTATACTCCACAGACAGCTCTCAGAGACTAAAGCTCAGTAGTTAAACATGTCATGTGTCAATAGCACAGAGATTGAGACACTCTCTTCTAACCTCTTCCTTTAGCTTTGCTTTCCCTCAAGACTTCAGTGAAGGCTTATTTATTTGTTTCCGTACTTTCTGGTCCATTTCCTCCCATGACTCCCTCTCCCTCCAGTGAAGGCTCTGTGAGCCTAGGGAATTTGTTTTGTTCATTGTTGCATAAGCTTCCGGAACCGTACTCCGCACCTGCTAGGGACTCCATAAATATGGATGGAACTGACCGAATGAATGTCTCCATCACCACCGCTAGAAAAACAATTTGCAGGGCCAGCTGCACTGACGGCGTATCGTTCTCACAGAGGGGAAACACACAGGCAGCCCAGGTAACCCAGAACATGCAGATTTGGTTGTCAGTCCTGGTGCTGCTCAGGGTCAGTATAATTTGTTTTTCTGAAAACTAGCGAAGAGCGAAGGCTACCAAAGACGGGTGGCTACTGCCTGTGTCACAGCTGTCAGTGTAATCCTGTAGCTCTAATAACTGTGGTCATCTCTGCTCCTATTAAACAAACAGGAATGGAAATGAAGCCATTTGTGCAGAAGCTACAATTGGTAAAGAGTAACAACTTATTGATTCTGGCTGTCCAGGAAGGCCATGTTTCTTCTCCATGTCTTTTCATTGCTGGTCACTGGGTTGAACTAAGAACACAAATTCTACTCAAATGTATTAACAGCTTTCTAATGTAGCTCTCCGTTGTGAAGAAATGAAAAGAATGATTTGAAAGGGCCTGAGTTTCAAACTGGTTTATTTTACCTTGTATGTTATGAATAATAATAAAAAAAAGAGCAGCCATGCACCATTGTCAAGTTGGAGATTGCCTCAGTACCACTTTCTCAATAGGACAGAATAATCTATTAATAAGGGCACCTCCATCGCAAATGCGATTAGGAGCTTTGTGGAAATAACAACAGAAAAGTGCCTTAATAGCTTTAAATCCACAGATGGCAAATCATGGAAAAGATGTTTATAACCCCCTGAATGCTCTGTAAAACGCACACCACAGGACCAGGCTGCTTCTAATGGCAACTCCTGTACTTCTAGAGACCTCAATAGGATCATTGCCTCTCTGAAATTCCGCGTTCCCAGCGTCTTGTGGCAGTCTGGGGATGCCACTTTTCCTGACCACACAGCATTGGTTAAATGCAGCTGGGCAGCCCGTGCTTTGCCTGGAGCAGCTGCAGGGAAAAACCAGGGAGTCGTGCATATGTAATCATGCATCTGAGATGGGTGTGCCCTGTGCTCCGTTTCATTACGTCTTGCACAAACAGTTTGATATGGAACAATGTACAGTATTAGCAGCTGCTTTCAAGCGTTTGCGTGCTTTCCATCTCCAGTTGTACTGTGTGTTGTCTACACTAGCTACAGGACTCAGAGGCACTTTCTGCAACATCACAAAAACGTGAGTCAGTAACTTCCACACTCACTTAGAACTCAGTACGTTTTGAGCACAAGGCAGATTCAGCCCATTTTATGTATCAAACATATTCCAACCTCATCTCCCTTTATTTACATGATATGCATTTGAATATTTTTATAAAAATAAAAATATGGAAGTTCTATAATTAGGATAGATTTTCTCTAATTATGAAATCTCTTATTTTTCTCTCGTCCCATCTTCTACCTATCTTACTTTCGCTTTCTTCCTTCCTTAAAATAATTACACCAGGCTTGACCATTCAAGAACCCCAATTCAATCAACTTTAAAAAGGTTTTTGTTAGGGCTGGAGAGATGGGGCATGGTTAAGAGCTGGTATCTTGCAGAGGATCCGAGTTTGGTTTCCAGTACCCATGTTGGATGACTTACAGCTGCCTGTAACTCCACCTGCAGGAGGAGATCCTATGCTGCTAGCCTCCGTGGACACTGCATTCATTCACACGCACACACACACACACACACACACACACACACACACACACACACAGAGAGAGACATACAACACACACACAGACATACACACA
>NW_004949102.1:4602680-4631844 GCF_000317375.1 Microtus ochrogaster | reverse complement strand
CACACACACACACACACACACACACACAGAGAGAGACATACAACACACACACAGACATACACACACACACACAGAGACATACAACACACACACAGACATACACACACACACACACAGTTGAAAAGAGCTTTGAAAAAATGTTTGGAATTAAATACAGTAATGACCAATGCATAAAATAACTAAGTTTTTTTTATGTCAGGAGTCTCTATGGCATGGTTTAAGCTATGCTCTTCTGAAATCTAAGTCATGGTGAAAACCTGCTATGCAGTATAGAGCTTTAACACAAGTTTTAGATGTGTCTTCTAATTGATACCTAGTAGAGACCCAAGAGCTTTCTGACTTTATTGAGTCAAAATGATGAATTTATCCTGAAGATGAGGATTCATCATTAGCTGAGATGAGAATGGCTGATTAAGTTCTCATCAGGGCTAGGATAAAACAGCATATTTGAGAAGTTCATAATCTCATAACTGGGTCAATGGATACTTTTCTTTTGTGGAGGTGGCTTTGGAGTTAGGTAGACTTGAGTTTAAATTTTGCCTCATCAGTTTACCAGGTCTTGAATGTATGACTAAAATTTCTCAGGTAAGTCTGATATCCTTACGCCTTAGGCTGCAGTGTGTGTGAGCACACTTGCATGTGTGTTTCTTGTCTAAAATAAACAGATGAGGTTAATGGGATGACTTAGTGGGTAAAGATGCTGCTGCCAAGTCTGATGACCTGAATTTGATCCTTGAGCTCCTCATGGTTAAAAGAGAGAACTACCACACACATTAATACCCATAACATATTATCTCTCATGGTGATATATTGTGTGTCCTCTAACAAATACAGCTTTCCTGAAGATCAGAGAAGACATACACATGCATTCTCTTCTGGAGTCTGTTCTGGAACTCACGAAAGCATCTTTTAGTGGATTTAGCGTCTCAGTGAAGGCACAGCTCCTTAAAGACTGAGTCAGAATTGTATGCTCTCTACACTACTTTGTAAGGTATATGTAATATGCTTAACTGGTTTTGGCTAATTTGAAAGATGAAAGTATGTTCAAGGAGCTCTTGTTCAGGAAAATGATCTTTCCTCTGTTTTCTTTTTTAAGCTTATGATAATTTTCACTTTTTAGACTTTGGGATGTAAACCTCTGGGTGGATCACTTTATTAGATCCCTCCTCTGTCTGCTAAGGGGGGTCATGTGATAGGATCTCTAGACATATTTCAGGAAATCCTGATCATTAATGGTTTGACTAGAAGGCAGGTTGAGTTGGGAGGGAAGACTGGGAACACTGTGATCTGGGAACACAGGTCTTCTGGGGATGTTGTCCATCTGTAGACGTCTGTGATCTGCTCTTACTAGTTGCCATCTCAGGCAGATGCACTTCGCTCATCTTTAGAGTGGAAATGATACCACTTAACGTTTGCCTTACAGTTTCTATATGGATAAAATAAGATTAATCAGGTAGCAATAAGGACACTGTGTAGCAGAGCCAGTATTTAACAAATTTCTTTCCTCTCTGACTCGACTATAAAGAGTTTAGACATCTGGCAAGCATGCCTAAGGGAAATTCTTTGAATCTGGGAGCACTGTGGTTTGAGTGTCAGTAGATAGTATCATAGCACTTTTCAAATGTAAAAGGTATAACATCAATATAAGCAATAAAAATGAATAGGATTTTATAATTCTAGGTATGACAAACTGTACATCTGTTGAGAAATATTTGAAGATTTCAATTAACTTTGACTCATATAGAAATTACTTGGCAGGGGAAAAGCTACTGGTTTTGGATGCTATATGAAGTAGGTTGAATAATTTTGCCTAAAACTCAGGCCCATTGAAATTTCAGAATCTGACTCCATTTGGAAATAGTCTTCAACATATGTAATAAGTTAGGTGAGATGAGTTCATATTAGCATAAGGTGGGCCCTTGAGCAATAACTCATGTGTGTGTGTGTGTGTGTGTGTGTGTGTGTGTGTAGTGTTTTGTGCATATTTGTTAGTGTGGGTATATGTTACTGTTCAGCAAACATTTCTTCCCAGAATCTCAATAGTATTCAGGTAAGTTTCGAAGGGAAATCCTAAAACCTCAGAAAGTAAAGAACTCAGAAGTCTCAGGAAGTCCCAGAAGCTGACTAGATGTACTAAGCATTTCCACCCTCAAGGTTATGTGAATAGTAAGGCACTCTCAAGCCAGATGAGCTATCCAGAAGAAGAAGACGAGCCAAGAGATCTGGAAGAGATTCTCCCTCACCTGTTGAGCTGCCTACAAACCTCACAGACAGCTCTATGGTGGTGTAGATAGATACCTTTGAGTCATCCCTGCTCCTGTTAGTAACTCCTCACTTGTCTGCCTGTGAGTAATCCCAATAAAATTTCCTGGGTCAAAATGTTGTTGGTTCACTATCTGTGATCTACACAGGGTAAGTAGACATTTGTTTATGACTCCCGGGAAAAGCATCACACAACATTTGCAAGTGTCTCTGTGGAAGCCCAAGGTCAATGTCAATGTCTTTCCTCAATCACTCTCCACTGTTATTTTTAGAGGCAGTGTCTTTCATTGAAACTAAAGTCAGCCTCAGCTAGTTTGGCTGTCTGGCCATGAGCTTCAGAGATCTGCCTGACGCTGGTTCTACTACCTACAAGTTGGAGGGTTGCAGGGGCATGTGCCCCCTCCTGGGTTTACATGGTTTCTGGGGATCTTAACACAGGTCCCTATGCTTGCGTAGCCAAGTTCTTTATTACCTTCTAGACCCATCTCTCAAATCCCATCATGTATCTATAAGAAAAGTAACAGATGTGAGTGGTTGTTTGCAGGGAATAAAGCCCTGTGAATCAGAGCAGAGATCACAGTGTCTATCCAAGAACCAAGGAAAGATAAGGATTATCTGCAAAATGTAGAAGTTGCGATAAGCAAAGAATGATCCTCTTCAAAATTATTTATCAAAATGTTAATCTTGCTGATTTTCGATGCCAGGCATAACCTCCCAAACTTAGAGAGCAAGTATCTGTTGCTTTGGGCCACTCAGATTTGTGGGATTTTTGTTATAGTAATGCTCATCATAAACAAGACCCTTGACTTAAGATGGTTTGCCATGTTTAAACTTTGTGACGTCACAAAAGCATACCCACAAAACCATTTTGGTTTTCAGTGCAGTGTTCCATAAGGTCTATCAGGCAATCAACACCTTGTTATAAAATACACTGTGTGTTAGATGATTTTGCCCACATGTAGGCTAATGTATGTTCTGTATATGTTCCATCTAAGGCAGGCTAGGCTAAGCTATGATGCTTAGTAAATTTGGTGTGCTAAATGTATTTATTTATTTATTAATTATTTATTTGTATTTTATGTGTACGGGTGTTTTGCCTATATGTATATGTGTGCACCATGGTGTTTGCTTGGTGCTTGCAGAGTCTAGAATAGTATATGGAGTCCTGTGGCACTAGAGTTATAGACAGTTGTGAGCCACCATGTGGGTCCTGGAAACTGAACCCAAGTCCTCTGCAAGAGTAGCAAATGCTGAGCCATCTCTCCAGCCCCTATATTAAATATCCTTTTGATTTACGATATTTTCTACTGATAAGGTTGTAATTCAATGTCATTTAAGGAGTGACATTATTTGCCCTCCCTTTTTTGGAAGAAAAGTGAAATAAGAAATTGAAAAAAAGAGAAGGATAACTGGGAGAAATGATATAATTAGGTTTTAATTAGAATGCAAATGTATTAAAAAGTGATTTACATATTTTAAAATGATATAGACGTACCAGTTTAACTTGAAAACAAAGCTTATTATGGAGCATAAGCATTCTACTGGAATCCTGATGTAAGTGGAAGTTAAGTCTGCTATTACTCATATATAAAAGCTCCCAACATGCTGGAGCTTTTGAAATCAATCAAAGAAGATGGAATTCCTCAGAGTTGAGGAAAAACTTATAGCGTTCAGTTGATTGGTTCCATCCACTGGATAATCACGTAGAGCAGAAATGGAGTGGTTGTTTTGGTGTGTGTGTGTGTGTGTGTGTGTGTGTGTGTGTGTGTGTATAAAAACTTGGTAGAGCTTTGTAATGGATTTGAAAAAGAACTAAAATCATTTTGGACGTCTTAACCATTGTCTTAGGTTTCTATTGTTGTGACAAAAAAAAAACCACGAACAAAAGCATCTTAGGGAGGAAAGGTTTTATTTTATCTTATGCTTCCAGGTTAATAATCCATCAATGAGGGAAGTCAGGGCAGGAACTGATGCAGAGGCCATAGAGGCAAACTACTCACTGACTTGCTCTTCATGGCTTGCTCAGTCTCTCATAGCACTCAGGACCACCAGCCCAGAGGTGTGGCCTCCCACAGTGGACTGCACACTCACACTGTCAATCATTAAGAAACTGCTCTATAGGTTTACCTATAGTCTGGACCTATGGAAGCCTTTTCTTAATTGAGGTTTTCTCCTCTCAGATGACTCTAGCTTGTGTCAAGTTGACAAAAAAAAACTAGCTAGCTCAACCACGGTCTCCTAACTGTGTTGTCTGACAAACAGTTCTAGGCTATTGTGTAAGCTGCAGAAGACAGGCAAATGGAACATGTTTGACAATGTTGGTAATAGTTCTTCCAGGAAGAGTCTGTTTTCTTGGTATCTTGACCTCCACACCTCAGGCCCCAGGCCTCTGGCAGGGAAGGTCTTGTTGCACCAATATGAGGTTGGGTAAAAACGAACAGTAGAAGGACCGAGTTGCTGTTTCCTGTGGGAATAGAGCCATACACTAAGAACATCCCAATTACTGTCCGGTTTTAACTTGTGTAGATCAAAGAAATGCACACAGTTTTAGGAAATGTCATCCTCTCCCGTCTCCCGAAGACCAGGCTCACAGCTCTGCAGCTGATACATGTTTTGCTTCCGTCCTTTAGGAGAAATGTGTGCATGACAGCACTTGACATGTGATTTAAAACATTCCTGGTTATTGAACACACATGCACACAGAAAAGAGTGAAACACGTTAAATATTCCAAAGAGCAATAGAATAATGAACTGAACAGTATTTTGTCTGAAGCCTTGTTTTGTTTTTCCTTTGAAAGATCTTTCTGCCTAAAATAGGCCCTGCCATCACCATCGTGTTCCTCCGGTTAATTGGGATCTTGTGCAGCGCTTGGACTGGGGGAAAAGAGGCAGAGTTTGAACTTTTCTAAAGGGAGGTACCGTTTGTATCATTTCAAACAATAGGCTGTATGGATTCAGACAGGGCTGCTGAAAGGTGAAGTGAAGCAAAACCTGTCCTCAAGTGCCCTGGTTCTCATAATAAACCACAACGAATACTTGGAACGGAGTGCGGTGTCTTCTGAAAGGGGACTTGGCCTGCAGAGGAGCAGAACCCAACCAGTCACATGCATCTTTAAAGACCCAAAAAGGCCTTGCTTTTTTGCCTTATACAAATATGTGAGTCTATAAGAAAGAGACTTCTAACTAGTTTAGTGTTTAAACTATATCTTGTCTTTCCATGTTCATTTGTGTTAGAACTGACTTTTTTAATCTGTGGTATAACTTCTCATTTTATTTGCAAACAGTTTAAATGTCTCTTCACTAAGCCTCCTGAGCTGTCTCCAAGCAATCATCTTTAAAGAGATCTGAGTTAAAATCTGTCATAGAATGTGAAATGAAAAATAGCATATGTTGTTAGTACTGGACAATATAAGCCAGAGATTAGGTCCTACATGACCATAATAGATCCCAAGCAAAAAAAACAACACAAACCAAGCAAACAGGCAAAACCTTCACACACTAATTTAATGAGGGCTAGGCATTTATTAGGGGCTGCCACTCATGTGTGCCCTGAAGAAATTAACACATTTGGTCTTCCCAGCATTTATTTGGGGACAAACCCCACAATTGCTATCACTTAAACTGCTTTTCTAGTTGGTTCAAGAACACGTCTAAGGCCATTGAGTATGTGGGATCCAGTTCAGGGTTGACTACGTGTCTGTGCTTATTGTGACATAAAGATTTTTTTTCTGGCTTCTACACGTCATGAGAACATGATCTGTGCCCATAATAACATAAATATTGGTTAGAATTAAGCAGTTGGTATTTAAAATTAGGGAAACCACAGCAAGCCTACATAAATAATAAAATCTCCCTCCTTTAGTCTCTGTCTAGAAGGCATAAGACAGAGCAGTGTGCCATGATTTGGGATTTGGACTTTGAGTTCAGTCTGATAAAGGACCAGCAGAGTCTCTGTGTACTAGTGCCCAAAGGAAGTCAGTTTATAGAATATAAATTTTTGACCACATTTTGTGCCTTGAATCTTTAACACAGATGCAACTGAAGTTATGCAGTAGAGAATAATGATGCCTTCCTACTTGCCTATGCCAAAGTTACATTCACTTTCTCCTAAGCGTTAGATGTTTAGATACTTTGCTATTCCCAGAAAAATGGGCAATTTCGAAGAATTTCTTGGCACATATTTCAGTTTCAGCTCTGATTTTCACTATTTGCTCTGAGGGATGATTTCCCTTTGTAAAGCCCCCTTTTTTCTTTTTTTTTTCTAACAGACTTATTTCTTCTTTCATTGAAAGAGATGGTAGAAACTCTTTTTTTTTGTTTAGTGATGCCAGAAACATAAAAAAAAATAAAAAGTGCCCATATCAATCAATGTTTTTTTTGAGTTTTATTGTATGACTTTTTCTGGGATAGATACAAATTAATGTCTACTCAACCCAGACTGAAAATGAGGACAGGACAAAGTAACAATTCTACCAAAGTCCAGCTTGGCCAACCAATATGTTTACTGAGATTAGTTACAGATGTATATGTGAGGGTTTACTTCAGGAGCTTTGATGACTCCAAGCAGATGCATCATGAAAAAAGCTCCAACTAACATGGATAACTCATGGAATCTGAAATCCTGGAGCTCTCTCTATGACTTGCAAGCAGCTTGACTAAAGAGAAAGTTTATCCCTGGCAATTTGCTGATTCCATACTGGACAGAAATCTTGTAAATCTGGTTAGTTTTAGAAACTTCCGGAAAGTTGTGAGTTGTTTATTTCTTGAGTCTTAGGAGCCTCCCTCCACCTTCTAGGAAGGACAGTGTCAGTTAAGATGCAGTTTCTAAACTACAGGTGTGAAGTACAATATCTTACGGTACATTCCGCCCCTTGATCATTAGTGAGTAATTTCTCTGAGATGAAAATATCTACAGTGAAAGACCAGGCTTTGGTGCCTATTTATTTATTTACTTATTTATTTGATAAATACTCATCTGTATAGGTTGCTAAGATTTTGTGAAAATATCTTCAAATGTTGTGGTAGTTTGAACGAGCATGTGCCCCATAGACTTATGTTAGTCTCCTGATGGTGAAGCTTCTTGGGGAGGTGATGTAGCCTTGCTGGAGGAAATACGTCACTGTAGGTAGGCTTTCTACTACCCACTTCTAGTTTATTCTTCCTCTGCTTCGTGCCTGTATTTGAAGATGAGATCCCTTAGCTTTCTGCTAGAGCCCTCTGCTGCCTTGCACACACCATCATGTGAACGCTCTCTCTGCAACTCTATCTTCCATCAGTTGTCTCTGTAACAGAAAAGTGTTAATACAAAAGTAGCTTATAAGTCGACAAAGAAAATTAAGTAATTTTGCATGTGAGTAAAATTGTGACTTTGAAATGGGAAGATTAAACTGCATTATGCAGTATGACAAATGTACCCAAGTCCTTAAAAGCAGAAAATTTCTCTTGACTATGGTATACAATTGAAGGCAGTAGAGGGAATGCAATGTTGATGGCTTTGAAAATGGAAGAGGGAGGCCTGTAGTTCCATAGCGTGTTTGACTTATAGAAGTCAGCAAAGGTCAGAAGATGGATTTTAGTTTAGAGCCTCCAGAAAGGAACACAGCTCTGTGATACATTGATTTTAACGCAATGAGACTCATTCTTGACTTTTCATCTTAATGAATGTTTTTTTATTCTTTTAAACTTTGGCAATCTGTTATGACAACATTGGACAACTATTGGGCGTATTGGAAAAGAATACTATTGTAAGGCTATTTTTGTAACCTCTCTACTATGGTTTGAAAATTAAATGTCCTCAGTGAGCTAATGTATTGAGGACATCATCCCCTTGTGGTGATGGATACTTTAGGAAGTGTAGCATATTGGAGGAAGGTCATTAAGAGACCTCTTGGAAAGATATGCTCTGTCCATGGTCCTGTCATGCTTCTCCATCTCCTCTTTCTGGCTGTCAGGAATTGAGCAGCTCTGCTCTGCACACGCACATACATCATCATTATGTTCTGACTCACTATGGGCTGGAGACTGAGTCAGTCAGTTCTCTATCAAAACCTTTGATATTGTGAGCCAGCTAAATTGTCTGTTTCATCAAACTCAGAGATTAGATTTGTCACAGTAATAGAAAAGTGATTAGCTCTCTTTGCTCCTCCCAAACACGGCATTAGTTATGTATGTTAAGAAGTCTTCGATCACTTACAATAACTTTCACAATGAAGCATATAAAACTCAGCTCCTGTTCTTGTGTACAAAGACTTAATTGGGAAGTTGCCATTTTGTTTCTTTTTAAAATTAACAAAAAAACCTTTTTATGTGTATGTTTGTTTTGCCTTCATGTATGTATATATTCTATATGTGCCAGAAGAGAACTTTGGATACACCAGAACTGGAGTTAGAGGGCTGAAAACAGAACCCTGGTCTTCTGCAAGATCAACAAATGCTTCAAACTACTAATCCAGCTTTCTAGTCTCCAACAATTTGTCTTTTAAATCCTCTATAGAATTAAAACCCTAAACTTCATATTACCTATAGACTGTTAATAGTCCTGTAGCATTGCCATCTGATAGTTTTTAGGTGAGATAACATACTACCAATCTGAATAGAGTAAAATATAACTAAAAAATTAGTTATCATCTTAACCCATTTATCAATACAGGATAATACTTTCCTTTAAAAATTATTGACTCTCTTTTCTCCTTGATTTTGCCAGTTGAGAAGTTAGTTTCACTCACAACTTATGTTAATGAATGTGTTTTATGGAAATGTGCTTAAGCAAGAAGTTAGTTTTATTCATATTTAAGCAAGGCATTGATTATTACAGTTCTGGGGGTAGTTGCTATGAACTTGAGTCACCACATACATTTTTTTAAAAAAACCTTTTAATTGATTCTACATCATGAATCCTGATTCCACTCATGTCCTCATCCCCTTGCTTCTGCCTTTGCAAACTCGGCTTCCAAAACAAAACAAAATTTAAAATTAAAGCTCAAAGTCAAAAACATAAAAACAAACAAATGAAAAATTTCAGTGTGGAATTTGTTCTGTGGCCCAGTGAGTCACACAGTATACCCTTTACTTCATACATCTTTACTTGTAAGTAATGTTCATTGTAATGAGTCATCGGTCTGCCCTTGCATCCTTCCCTCCCACCAAAAAAATACAATTTAAAAGTAAGAAAAAAATAAAAAAAAAAGAGAAAAGGAAAAATCAGTCTCAGCATGGAAGCTGTAGTTGACACAGTGAGTCATGCAGTAAACCCTTTTATCCATACATCTTTACTTGCAAGTGTTCATTGCAAGGAGTCATTGGTCTGATTCAAAGCCTCTGGCTTCTGCTACACTGCTATACTGGGCTCTCACGGGGACTCCTCTTGGAGATCCTGCTATTGCCTTTGTTATGGAGATCCTGCAGCTTTGCATCTGCAGGTCCAGTCCCTTCCATTCTCTAGCAGTTCACAGATGAGGGACTGTTGTGGTAGGCTAACTCATAGCCCTGGTTCATGGTCTGCGTGGTAGCTGGGTTGGTCAACCTGCCAGCTTTCCCTCATTGACAGGACTCTGCTAAGCTCTCTAGCACTGTCCCAGCTAGCTCACCCAGTGCCACAGGCAGCAAGGATCAGGGCCGGGCAGGTGCTTCTGCTCTCATACCCTTAGATCCTGCTCACCCACATTCATACGACACCAGGGCCAACTTAACTGGAGCTACCACATTCCTTTAAAAGGCAGTCTGTCTTTGCATGTCAGACACCTTGGTTACTACATAGTTTTGGAGGTTGCTTTGAAAACTCATACTTTCAGGAGCCCCAGATGCTTTCTTTGTGGGGTTTGACATGTGGAATGGGAAGACTTTAGCCAATATTGGGGAATGGGATATGATAGATTTGTTTTGGAGATTCAATCAATTTAACATGACCATCAAGATGCCTTTGATGTCCATTGAGACTATGGGCATCACTCACCATTACATGGAGCTGGATCCCACATGTCCGACTGTATTTTACACTCAATACCCACACACGGTAGCACTGCAAAAGGGTTCTTGTTTATCCTCTCGCAGACACAAGTGATTTACTGAAGCTTGTCACTGTTATTCCAGATTTCACATTTTCTTTTGGCATCGTAACACGTAGAGAAAAATGCTATTTGGGAGAGTTTGAAATGCAAAATAAGTATAATGTGAATTGCAGAATTGATCTTAGGGAGAATTGTGTCTTTGTCAACATAATAACAGCCTATTATTACGAAGAAGAAAGATTCCTCTTATTTATTCCTAGATTTGTTAATTAATTGCTTTATGCAGGAAAAGCTCAAAAGAGTGTCTAAAACACTGTAGCGGTTTCAAGGAGATAGAAAACAGTATTTCTTAAATGAAAAGTGTAAATATATTTATTTTATCACTTTTCAATACGTGAGAAAAAGGCTAGGAAAGGTCCAGTCCCGTTTAACCTTTCAGTGTGGTGGTGTGACATTGTCATCTGCAACGCTCATGCTCGAAGACTGTGATCAAGTTACACAAAAACTGAAAAAAAAATAGCTCAAAATGTTGTAAGTTTGTGATTGTGTGTCAGGCCACACTCCTAACTCACTTTGAGTGTGTGCATCACGCTATTGGTTGGGAGGGTTTTTATTCAGAAGAAGGTGAAATTCTTCTGGTGGAATGACGTCTCAGGCAAGATGAGGTAAGACAAGATGAGGTAAGACAAGATGAGGTAAGGTAAGAACAGATGACTATACAGTCACTGATGAGAAATCTCATGCTTATGAAACGGAAATTTGGGGAAACACACAGGGAGGTAAGAGCAGGGTGCTCAGAGTTAGAAAGATAAACTTTTGTTGTTGTTGTTATGAGGGAAATAATTGACTTAGAGTATAAACAGATAATGAAAATCGACAAGGGAAGACATGGCTGGGAGATTCAGGAGAGGACAAAGGCTGCTGGGGATTCCCTGCAATGGGATCTCCACCCAATTCTAGTAAGAGAAAGACATGCCAAATGTTGGAAAGCAAAACAGAGCTTCGTTTTTGTTATCTGTATGTTCCATTCACTGGTCCAGGTGGAATCTAAAGTAGGAATGGGGGAGGGAGGGCACAGCACGCCTGCTACCTGGAAGCCTTGAAAATTGTGCTTTAACCCATACTCATTATGTCCTATAACATATTTTAAAATGGTTTTCATTATATAAGTGTGACTAAGGAACAATTTATGCTGATTTTGCTGAATGTCTTGCCAAAATCAGTCTCATTACCCGGTATTCACATTTTCCAAGCCCTATATAATCGGTCTATCAGGAAAGCCAGTTAAATGAGGGAGTTAGAATCACTTCTTATGGATTAACTATCAAGAGTTTTGTTGACATGGGGCCATTTTACAGGAGTTACATTTTTAATTTAAAAAAGAAAATTAATTTGATGCTTAAATGAAAAAGCCAACAGCGTGTCTTACCTTTTCACAGTGCTATAGGAGGAGCCAATTAAGCTGGATAGTAAATAAAGCCAGAGAAGAGAGTAGATGTTTAGAAGATAACCAAAAAAAAAAAAAATAAAAATAAAAAAAAAGAAAGAAGATAACCAACCCAGCTCCAACATAAGGTGTTGATGATAATAGCACTTATTGATACTTAGATGTTGTCTCTCAAATTCCATCATTTCCCTGAACATCGTTCACAGATGAGTAAACCACATCTTAGATTAATTAATACTCAACTTCATATAACAAGTTGTGGTTGGGAATGCTGTTTGACCCTGTGTTTGTTAGACTCCAACTTCAAAGGTCAATATTTTTGTTATTCTTTATTGATGCATAAGTGGGGACAAAGAAGAGGGCAAAGGTAAGCTAATAAAAGCATAGGCGTTCGGAGTTATTCCTTACAGAGCTGGGGTGGAAGCTACGTTTTTGCGTCAGAGTCATTACAAGAATGAAGGACCTGTGGATCTGTTAGTACAGCCAGTTTTGCCCCCTCCTTGGATGTCCTCTGTCATCAGAGCTTATAGATGCTTGTCTAGATGGAATCCCATGTGGCTTGCTTGTGATTTAATTATTATTCACATTATGTCTGGGATTGGATATTAAGGTTCTTGAGATCTAAAGTTGGAATATGCACATGTGTGCGTCCATCTGTCCATCCATCCGTCTGTTGGTCCGTGTGTGTGTGTCTTTGTGTGTGTTTCCTGATGCTTGTAGAAATGAGGAAAGTGTTTCCTGAAAATGGATATTGCATGGGCTGGACTCTAAATTTTTGGGCCATCCTTGCTTACAAGGCAGCTTCCTGAATGATGATAGACTTTTCTCTCATTTTTTTTTCTTTGAAAGTTTGAAGACTTTAATATCTGAGAAAGTGATTCTGAGGCTGTGTTGCATAACCGCTGCTCTTTTCCCAAAGTATTAACAATTGCTCAAGAGAAACTACCACCTCATCCTTCATGCCCCGGGAACACCTGGAGCCTCTTGAAGCGCCCCAGGAGTGCTGCTTTAAATTAGAACTGGGAATTAATCTATCTCACATTCACTTTGAAGTTCTGTGCTGTGGAGTTGACCCACACAGGGATCTGCTCTGATAAGGGAAGTAGGTTTTGACTGAATTGGGTCTTCCAAAAAAAAATAATATAGAGATTTCCATTCCACAGTCTGAAACACCTGCCTGGGCCAATGGCGTGAGCTCTTCTACCATGGAATAGTACTTTGATTACAAGTTGAAGGGAGTTCTGACTTTACATTATCATTCATGCTCGAGGGTCAGATGATGTCATTGTATTCTATTTAAGAAGGAAAAAATTTAAAGTAACAGTACAGAAATTATACAAAACATAAAAATAGATTTGTCTTTTCTATTTACTTCAAGTAAGGCTCTATGCTTGGTGTTTTGTGTTAAAACTGTGTGTTCTAACGTGATTTTATCTTTAAAAAATATGACTTAATAAGAAAACAGAATACTGATCTAAGGCATGTGGTAGACATATGGATGACAGAGAAAATTAATAACGTAGTCTATGAAGACAGCATTGGCTGTGGCTTGCAGTATTGCAAGAGGATCAGGAGGGGAGAAATAGATAACCCTTACAAAATGGAAAAGGCTTGGTAGGCTTGGAGAGACTTGACGGTGACAAGCATAATGTCTGTTTGGCGATCAATCTGGCCAGGTGGGATGAGAGTGTGGAATGTCTCTAGCAGAAATAGGGTAGAAACAGGAGTGTGGGTTGGCTGTACTTCTGCCTGGTACCTCTTCTCCAGCATAGAACTTGGGGATATTTCAAGTGTGATGAGCCATTTTGTTTCAGTAACATGTAGAAGGAAAAGATGGCAGTTCGGTCCTTGTTCTTGGTCAGGACTCAGCCTCCATCAGCAGAAGTTCCAGAGGCTGTGCTATCTGTGGTATGAAATACACCCTGGCTGGGAGTTAACTGTTTCTCATGTCTCTCAGGCTTCCTTTCCTGTGTAGGCCCTCATGGGCTCCTTGAGACCTGCAATAAAGGCAAACCTAGTGGGAGGAAGCAAAGGAGCCATAAATTAATGTTTATTAGCTCAGAGAGCCTTCTCTGGAGCACTCTGGAATCTGAGACCACAGTCTGAAATATTGCCTAGAAACAGATTTTTAGAGTTAAGCTCCCTAGAGAGAAGCCATTTCTTCTGTCTACACCCCTGTCTTTGGAGTTGTATTCTTCAAGAGGGCTAAAATTTAAACAAAGCCTTGGAGTCTGTGATACACTTTGGTTAGCTATTCAACATAATGATGCTTGCTTTGGCAGTGTAAAACATACATTCCTCTTTCATGCATTTGTTCTGTTTACTTTCTCCAAGTTTTTATTTGAAAAGGAACCTCGCATGCATTCTCTGCCCAGGTAGTGTTTCTTAATCAGAATGTGGTGCAGATATTTCCATGATAAGTATACTTAGAGTAGGGCAAGTCATTAATGCCAGTATAAGTTGTTAAACACCATTTTATGCAAAAGAGGTTGACCAGTTTCATAGATACCCATAAATGGAGTGTACATGCAAAAGCATGGTATTTAATAAATATGACATAAGTTAATAGAGCATGGATCATAGAAGAATGGAGAATGGTGTCCCTAAGCCAATTAATGTGGCAAGAACACCAAATAAACAGCAGATTAAACTTCTTCAGCATAACACACGAAAGCTGTCAGATATTGTTCATAATATATTCTTCATCAAACTGAGGCGGAGACTGTCTGCCAGAATTAAGTACAAAGTCACTTATGAGAGAGTTGTCCTCTAGGTAGCTAATGCTGAGACAACTATTTATATTAACAAGCAAACTAGGCTGGCAGTACACAAGCAATTATCTAAATTTTATGGATGTGGTTCTGCACATAAATCTACGTAATGATGACATATCTTTTATGAGACTACATTAGCTCATGGGTTACCATAACCATATGAAACCAACGGAACATTCACATAAACATTAAGGCATCAGAGTGACAATCACAAGTCCATAGACAGGCAAGAAGATCCTGGTCTATCACAGCAACAGCAGCCACAGCAACACAAGAACATCCACAAGAACAGTGAGCAACAACTTTCCAATTAAGTATAAATACAGATTATTGGAATGCTATCCTCTTCTCTGCAGTGTGTTCCCCAGAACTGTTTTATTGCTAGAAAGTTAAGGGATGTGAAATTAAAGTTCTCTGCTTTTCCGTAGATAAGAACAATGCAGGCAGTTAAACTGTCGGATGCACTGAACCCAGAAGTGGAGCTTCTGAGTTCTGTGGGATGTAATTTCACGTCAGCATCACTTCAGTGAAGCTGCTTCTGCGATTGCACAGTGATTTACTCTTGGCCCCGATGTGACTGAGTTGGTATTTCCAAAATCTGAGTTTGCATCATTGAATGTAAGGGGAGAAATGTAGAAAGTAGCATGTAACCCCATTTTGTTTTTATCAGAACTGTTAAACGAGGTGATCATTAAATATAAAATACTAAAACAAGTTTTTACATTTATCATAGAGAACGTTTTACTTCTGCTTTCTAAAAATTAGAAAAATTTGTTGTCATCACAGATTTTCAAAAATGTTCAACCTCTTATTAGCTTGCCAAACTATTTATTGTACTAGGCCACTTGAGTGGAGTGTACCAAGAGAAGAAAAATAACAATTCATACTTATTGTAGATGCTGTTTACATTGAGGTAATGCTTCCCTAGTTATAATAAAAGTAAAACCCATTGTTCAAAAATAATGTCTGAGCAACATCATATTCATTAGAAAGATAAGCATCTTCTTTCAGTTTAGTTGACGAGTTCAGTACCTGCACTTATGTATATTTCATGTTTTCAGTTAAAATCACTGTGATTTTATTTACTATTTATTTTATGTTTTTCAGACAGGGTCTCTTGAAGTAGTCAATACCGGTCTTGAACTTGCATTCCTCTTACTCCAGTCTTCCAAATGCTATTTTTTCAGGTGTTCACCCCATGCTTTGTGGTGTTTTATTTTTAGGAGCACATACTCTTTGGTAAAGTACAGCGTTGACCTCAGCTATACATCATTTTCTGTGGAGCTCTGTTGCCTTTCACCATTACTGTCCATTCCCACCGAGGACAGGACAAAATTCCCTGTACTTGGGTTTGGCCATTTGGTTCACTTTGGGTGATAGAATATGGTAGAGGGGAAAGGATAGCAGATTTGAGCTCAGGCCTCAAGAGCCCTTGCGTATTTCTAGTGGCAGGCTCTTCTTCCATTGCCTTGGCAATGTGTCTGGATAGTCTGTTGCAGAGATGGAGATGTGTGGAACAGATGTGATTCTCTCTAGTTGCTCCAGGCAAGGCCAACTGATATTGATATCAGCTAACAGCCGCTTACTGTAGGCCTGTGAACAACTCTTCCCAAGATCAGTAGAGCCATTGAGCCAACTCGGAGCTGACACAGGCAGGAACGCTTATTACTGAATGCTACTGAGATTTGTTGCTGGCTGTTTGTTATGCAGTACTATGGTGAAAGTAGCTAGCTGATGTACTACTTCTGTTGGTATGCTATCAGAGCCTACACTATATGGACCTGTACTTTTCCAGTATTAAGGATGAGCTGAAGGAAACGGGTGTGTTCTTTTTCAGAAGTTCTAGTTGTATAAATTTGAGTTGGACTGATTGGTTCTTGGGCTCCCACAATATTATTTACCCTAGAAAAGATCAAGTGGGTCAACTAGAGAGAGATGCAGTTCAACTTTGATGTCTTTACACCTACAGTTACTAATTTTTACTTCCCCTCCCATTTTGCTTTTTTTCCCCCTTTTCCTTTATTGTTCAGCAAACATTAATTCAACATTGATTTGGTGCCTTCTCTGTCCATTACTGTAGGGGCTCCACAGAATAGGGGGTGGTTTGCAAAAATGTACTTTCTTGACTTAATTAAGAAATTATTATTTAAGTAAAACCCTAATTTGGGGACATTTATTGAAATGTGTGTGACTCTTAGAGAGAGGAATGGGAAGAAATGAGATCTGCAACACAAGGCGAGCCAGACCATTTCCGCAGATGCACCATCAAATTGAATATGGTGATGCCCATCCCCCTCCAGCCAGATCTATATAAAGCTGCCTCTCTGCACTGGAGATGAATCATTGCATTCGCGATAAGGCACTGGAGAATTACTGTTGTTTACAGAAAGCATCACCAGCAGCAGGGTTAAGAATACCCCACAGTTAAAACCCAGACACATTTGCAATGATGAGTGATGGAAAATAGTTTGAACCAGCTTAGGTCGGCAGGTCGTCCTAAGGCACTGAACGCATTCCCCTTAGGTAGTGGTGGAAGAGATGCCCCACGGAAGGAGAATACTGAGGGGAATTGTTCGACCCACATCCAGGTTCTGATATAGACACTCTCCAAGCTCCTAACTTTTATGGCAGTTTTGGATTTACAATATAATATAAAAGTCTGGGTGATTGAAACCATGAGACAGTAAAAGCCCCTTCCAGTACTTCTGAGGCTTAGTGTTTGTAATACCTTTTAATACAAGATAAAAGTCATGGGGATGGGAGTGTGGGGATTGGTAGAGGATGCTCGTCAAGGTCAAGGTGAGTGAGTATCTTCACATTAGTCTGGATGGTATGGATTTGGACTCTCTGAATCAAATGCGTTACTTGATTTATTAGCGAGTCTTGCTTACCGTTGGACAAACACTGCAGTCTTGGCTGTAGATGTTCTTCATCCGTGAGTGGGGGAGGTGAAATGTGGTACTAGGTCAAGTTAGAATAAAAAAAGTCAGATGTGTTGTGTCCAGCGTAGCAGTCTTCGTAAAGCCTCGTCTTTCATGTATCTCACTAAGGCGTTTCTCAGAGATGCCTACTGTTTTCCTAGTGCATGAGTTAGAAAGGAATCGGTAGTGATGGTCACAAAGATGCTTGACACCAGCAGAGGAAAGGTGTCGGGGGGGGGGGAGGGTCTTGGAGCTGAAGCAGCCCCTGACATCTTAGCAGAGCTGAGATTTTCCTTTCAGTGTTCTAGGATGTTCTTGTGATATGTTTTCACAATGACTTAAGAGGTGATTTTAGTTAGAACTGCTCACTCTTGGCTTACCTCTCATTTCTCTGACTTAGGCCATGTTGATGACCTCAGTCTTCCCATAGGAAACGAAGTCCTCAGAAGTGCCTGCCATAGGGCTGCTGCGAAGATGCAGTAGGCTTTGTTTAAAGCCCCATGCAGAGGTGCTCAGATGTGCCAATTGCTATTGTGCTGTCCCACCTAGCTTCAGCTGTCAACTTGACACAGCACAAAGTCGTCTGATCTCACCGATGAGACTGTCCAGATCAGACAGACCTGTGGCTATGTCTGTGGAAAGTTCTCTTGATTGTTGATTGATGTGCGAACACCCAGCCCACTGTGAGCAGTGCTGCATAAGTAAGGTTGACCAGGGTCCAGGACAGCTAGTCAAGCATGAGCCAGTGAGCAAGCCAGTAAGTAACATTCCTCTATAGTTTCTGCTTGGGTCCCTGCCCCTTTTTCCCTCAGTGATGGACTGTGAACTGGAAGTGTATCCTGAAATAGGCCCTTTCTTCCCCAAGCTGTTTTTGTTCATGGTATTTACTATAGCAATAGAAAGCAAATTAGAACATGGCTGCCAAGGGCAGGGCTGTGTCCTGTATTCTGGAGCTCAGTCCTGTTCTCTTCCAGTAAGCAAGTCTGGACCTGTGAAGAATGACAGATGTCGGTGGGGGGGGGGGGAGGGCTAACTCTGCAAAGATTATTACATGAGATTGGGAGAAATCCGCAGAGGCATGATAAAATCAAAGCTAAGAGAAACCTTTAATATCACTTAGTCCCCTTCTGTTATAATTCTTTACGGATTGAAAACCAGTCCCGAGTGCATTCACATTTATCGGATCCGTTAGAACAGGGAACAGGAGCGTGATAGGAAAATACTGTACTAGAAAAAGTGAGTGTGGAGACAAGAGACAGGAATGAAAGGAGTGAGACCATGAACCCTGTGACATGGAGCTTTCATAGGAGGGGCTGCGAGGGAGGGAGATGGGGAAATTTGACACAGAAGGAAGGCCAGGAGCTCACGATTTGGAGAAGAGGCGGGACCACCTCAGGCAGATACACAACAAAGGAACCTGTGCCTGTTCCCATCTGGCGTTCAGGGCTCATCTGGCTGTGTGGAGTCTCCCAAGTTTTATGTTCTGACCTCAGGAATTGGAGGCTCACTTTGATTATGTACATACACGTACATAATAGTTTGTAAAAATACATGTTAAAAAATCCCACCCTTGTTTGCTTTGGCATGGACACTTAAAAAAAATCTTCTCTCAAAATAGTTCAGTGTTGGCAGTGGAAACAGGAAGATGAGTGTGTGTGTGTTTATGTTTGTGTGTGTGTACACGCACATGTTATATGTTGTGTGTGCATGTTTGTGTGCACTTGCATTCATGTGTGTGTGTGTGTAAAACATCTCAAGGTACACAGTGTTTAGGTTATCCTGTCTTTGATGTATTGATGTTAAATGACGTTCTTGAAAATTGTTTCTGCTTGTCTGTGTGAGGAAAGCTACTTAGATGTAGCTGCATTATTAGAAGATTTGGGTTAAGCTTTGTGTATTCTCGGCTCAAGTTGGAGGTCAGGCAGCGATCTAGAGGTAAGAATAAAAAGAGGGATAAAAAGAGGGACAAACTCCCCTGTTGGTGTTACCATTTTGGGAGACGGATTTATTGGGAGGAAGAGGACCTCCCCGAGTTGCGTCACACTGGAGGTCTCTCGCCAATCACAGCTGCTTCAGTGCACATCATCCCAACCATCAGAACTCCAGATGTTCTTATGTTTCTTAGAGCTCTCGCTCCATGTTGCCCAAAGGTTGGCCTCTATTCTAAGTTCCTCTATGCCCAGCATAGCCTTGTGAGAACTACATGCTACATATAAGGAAGAGAACAACAAGGAAGGCCTAGCCAACTCTTAGGATTCAGATGAAGCACATACACCACTCTTATGGAAGCTCTAGTTCATTAAAACCACCTTCTCCCTTGGACTGTGTAGGTCAAGGAAGCTACTTTTGTCGTGATATTGAAGACTGCAGACTCACAGTTGAGAAAGAGGGACATAGAAGGCCTACATGACAACCCCTACTCTCCCACTCCTCAAAAAAATAACATCTTAAAATAAGGACACTGAAGTGTAACTCTCCATGACTTATGGCTTCTGGCAGGAGTGTGGATGGGGAAGGACTCAGTTTTTATTAAGGGGCTGGCTACAGGGACTTTGCCCATGCTCCAGTGAGTATATGGACAAAAAAAAATTGGACTTTCTTTCTTTCTTTCTCTCTCTCTCTCTCTCTCTCTCTCTCTCTCTCTCTCTCTCTCTCTCCATCCCTTCCTTCCTTGCTTGCTCTCTTTCTTTCTCCTTCTTTTTTGGGGATGGTCACAAGGGTTGGGGTGGAACCAGGAAGACTAAGAAATGAATGTGATTGGGACTCATGATGTGAAATTTCCAAATAACGAAAATATTATAAAAAATAGTCAAATTAATACATTTTTTTTCTCTTTCTGTGGATGTATTTTATACACGCATCAGTCAAATTAAAGGCAGTAACATATGGGGAGAAACACAGGAATTATTTCAGAGTGTGGGCAGGGTCGATGGAAAATAGCAAAGGATAGTGTACACATGGAGGGCGATACTGTTTTAGTTGATGGTACATGGGAGGGGCAGACGGTTGTCTTCCCGGAGGTCTGGCCTTAAGAGGTGAACTTGGCCCTTGTGTATCCACAGGGCAACAGGGAAGGACATAAGAAATATTCCCTGTTGCCTCTTTCTCCCACACTCTTAATCTCCCACAATTTAACTTCTACTAAAGCTAGAGTTAAGGGACCACTTAACGAGGGGCACAAAGGTCAGGTCCCAGAGGAGGCATCTACTGGGGAAGGCGAAGGGTCAAAAGAGTCACTGGAGAGCATCCAGCACAGTACCTGTCTGTGGCTTGACCCTTTTCATGTGGCCCTGACTAATGAAGACGTAAGATCATTTCTTTTCCTCTCCAATATAGGCATAGTTTAATCACATGTTATAATGACTTATAGCTGATTATCGCTTCTCTGTCCTGATTATTACCTTATATGCGGTTTATACATTTTTTTTGTCTCCCTTCTGCACATCTGCTTCATTTGTTTGGACAAAGCCTCTTTATCATCGTGGAATTGTGTGTGTGTGTGTGTGTGTGTGTGTGTATGTGTGTAATTTTCTTTGGCTTTTTTGCCCATTTATGGCTCAAATCAGTGCACACTATTAATTAAGCCTCAAAATACCCCAGTGAGATTGAGAGTAATGCACTAGTAATGAAAAAGATAAGAAAAAAGAATTTTATTAAGTTGATTGTTGATTCAATTTTTATGTATGCAGAAGTGAAAGATTAAAATACACACAATACAGTTTATGTGCAGATTCTCATTTTGATTATCTGCTCCTATCCAGATACAATATTATCAGGAAGCCTGGATTTCTTCCTCTTGGGTCTCCTGAATAGAGAAAAATCATGAGCGGTATTTCCACCTGAGTGGATGAATCTGGCTGAGTCCAGTACCCGAGTGTTCATCCCTTTATGTAGGTCAGGAAGTAGCATGGGAAGGGACGCAGTTTTGATAAGGTCCAGCTTATTATTACTTTTTATGGACTTTAATGAACTGTTCTTTTGATTTTTAACCGAAAGGCTCATTGTCAAACCTAGGCCACAAGGACATTTTCTTAGCAATTTATAATTTTGACTTTAGATCTCTGGTCCATTTGAGTTAATGTTGTTAAACACATGAAGACCGTGTTTATGCAGTATTTATTTTTTTACATAAACAAAAAATTCAGTGCAATATTTATGAAAGCTTATGTTTCTCCATTCAATCCCTTTTTTTGTTTTGTCAAAACCAGTTTGTGTGGGTTCATGGCTGAACTCTCTACACTGTCTGTGGAACTCTGTGTCTGTCTTGGTCACTATGGCTTTACGGAAAGACTGGAATTGGCTAATATGGGTCCTGCATGATTAATGTTCCTCAGTACTACTCTAGTTATTCTAGATCTTTTGCCTTTCCATATATGCCTAAGCATGCCTGTCCCCATAAAATAGTTTGCAGCAAGTTTGGTTAAGATTGACGTAAACCTACAAGCCAACCTGGGGAAAACAGATATTTTAATAGTGAGTCTCTTTGCTATGAACATAGCATGTCTCTGACTTTCCTCTGTTCTCTGATGTGTTTAATCAAGTTTGTACTTTATTCTGATAGCTCTTAAACACATTGGGTGTCTTTCTTGATTGCCTTTTGCCTTATACATTGAGAAAGCTGGCTGCTTGTTCTGGGGATCCGTTTCCTTCCGTTCTCAAGATGGTGGGTTACAGGCAGGTTGCCTTGCCAATCTGGCATTTCTGTGTGTGCCGGGGATCTGAACTCTGGTTCTTCCTGTTGAGCTATCTCCTCAGTCCCAGATGCCCTTTCTGCATGAATCGATGCAATTCTATTTTCTTCTTCACATTCCTGTGTAACAGATTACATTAATTGATGAATGTTAAAGCCAGATTGTATACCTAGAAGAAATTCTATCTAATCGTTACTATGGTTTGAATAGTAATAGTCCCCACTGAGTCTGAATAATTATCAGTCTTTCTTTGTATGAGTTTTGTTTTCCAAAAAATTGATTCTTTTTTTTTTATAACTTACAAAATTTGTAGGCAGAGAGTTGTTGACAGTCTTTATCCTTCCGATGTGCACATGATTGACAGAAATGACCTTTTAGCTCTGGTGTTGGTAATTTTGGTTTTCTGTTTTCTTGGCTAGCCTGACTAGAAGTTGTAAGTATTATTGATATTCTTGAAGAATCAACTTCATCTGTACCTTAGTCCCAATTTCAAATTCATTGCTTTATATTCTGATTTTTCTTCTTTGGCTTTAGAGTTTAAATTATTTTTTTCTCCCTAACTTCTCATGGTAGAATTTAGACTATGCATTTAAACTCCTTCTCTTACATTTTCTTCTTTTTTTAAAGACATAAATTACCCTCTAGACCTGGTTTATTTACTCCCACTTTTTAATAAGTTGTGTCTTTATTTTCATTTAGTTAAAAATCTTTTAAGTTCCTTTGAGACTTACACTTTAAGCTTCCTGTTACTTAGAACTGTATTCATTTGATCTCCAAATAATCTAAACATTCCAAATCTGTTCCTGTTATTGATCTTTAATTTTAATGAGACCATACACACATGATTCATGTTTTAATTTTGTTAAAAATTTTCATTTCGGGATCTAAAATGTGTACTGTCATGAAGAATAGTCCATGTGAGCTTAAGAAGACGTGTAAGGATAATTATATGCTTTTGGCTAATAAACCCTTTTATTATTATACAATAACTATCTCAATCAACCCTTATTTTTCTGAAGTCTGACTTGTCTGAAACTGATATGGCCAAACCAGGTTTCTTTAGGTAGTGTTAAAATGTTTTATACATTGTCTACATTCCTTTTCTTTGAGCTTACTTGTGTTTTTATATTTACAATAGATTTCTTGTAGGAGTACTAGGCCTTGTTTTTAACACACCAAAAAATCTGATCTTTATTTTGTATATTTCACACAGAAAATGATTATGAATGTAGTTGGCATACATGTACTGTGTTTGTAACTATGTTCTAGTAACTGCACTTAACATTTTGCCTTTTGTTCCAATATTTTCTATCTTCCTTGATTTATTCAGCCTCTCTCCAAGTGTGTGTGTGTGTGTTCATGCATGTGAATGTGTGTATGTATGCATGTATGTTTTGCATGTAGGTGTGACAGTACACATATCACAGCATCTAGACAACTTTGAGTATCAGTTCTGGCACTCTACCTTGTTCTAAACAAGATCTCTTATTCACCACTGTATGCTAGGTTAGACAACCTACAAGCATCTGGGGGTTCTTCTGCCTCTGTTCCCATCTCATAACAGGAGCTCTGGGATTGGAGATGTGTGTCCATGCCCAGCTTCACATATGCTCTTATGTTCTTGGTATCTGATGTCACTTTTGAGACATAAATTCTTTATCCACTAAGCTATATTTCCAGCCCCTTCTTTGATATTTGTTTATGTGTGTGTATTGTGATAGAAGCAAGAAAGGGTTTGTGTACCCTGAAGCTGGAGTTATAGGCAACAATTAGCTGCCTGATGAGGGTGTAAGAGCAGCAACTTCTCTTAACCACTGAGATGTATTTCTAGTTCTTCCCTGTTTAGTTTCCAAATGAGCATTTTGTATGACTGTGCTTGTGTGTGGTGTATGCATTTATACGTGTGTGTGTGTGTGTGTGTGTGTGTGTGTGTGTACTAGTGGAGGCCAGAGGCCCCTCATATAAAATAACCCATGTGATATTAATCTTTTCTCTTCAATAAAGATGCTCAATTCTTCTTGCCCATCTCTTAGGATATTACTAGTATTCATTTCACTTACCCACATGTTGAGATTGGGTCATGGGTTGCTCCTTGGTAGAATTCTCATCTGTCATATACTTCAGTCACTCTATGAATTGCTCTTATTTCAAATGAATACTATTCAAAATATTTATTATATTTCTTCCTACTGCTTTTCACTTGAAAAGATTTATTTTTAAAATTGCGCGTGTGTGTGTGTGTGTGTGTGTGTGCGCGCACGCGCGGGTTCAGGTACCCATGGAGGCCAGAAGGTACCTGACTCCATGGTGTTGGGGATACAGGTGGTTGTGAGATGCTTGCTGTGGATGATGGGAACCAGCATGTCTTCTGAAGGAACAGTGTGTGCTCTGGGCTAGAGATGTAGCCCAGCTTTTAATTTCTTTATGTTCATTTGAGTTTCTGATCTCCACCATTTTCCTTCACTCTGAAGAACTTTTATTGTTGTTTTGAAATAAAATAACGGATGTAAACTTAGAAGTCTCTTGCTTCAGCCTCTTGAGTGATGCGATCACAGACATTTGCCATCACTTTTGGCTTGAAAATTTCCTTTAACATTCTGTAGGGTAGATAATTAAATACATCAACTTTTTAAACAATGAGAATGTAGTTTTTTACTTTGAAGGATTCTTTAAAAAAGTTATGCAATTCTAGTTGATTTTTGTCTTTTCACACATTTGATATTTTCTTTTACTCTTCTTGCTTACATGGTTTTTTAAACAAGATGTCTGACATCTTTGTGCTCTTATAAAGATGTCACCATACCAGTGTTTAAATGGGAGAACTTCGTGAGTGCTGTGATCAAGACAATTTTAAATGCATTTGAGGGTGAGTAGGGAATTGTCTTATATAGGTTGCCAGGGTGGAAGTTGTCACATAAAAAAAAAGAAAGAAAGAAAAAAAAAGAGAAAAGAAAGAAGAGAAAAAGAGAGATCTGTTGCATCTGACAATTCACCACAAAGCTCCCTGTGTGCCCACAGCTGATTGTTTCAAGAAAAAGTGTAATCTAAGCCTTTAGATGCGGGCTTGAGAAGTACAAGGTGACAAAATTACCGTCTCAGATCTGTGAGCACTGGCACAATACTTCAGTGCTAGAAAACATCAGAGGAGACTTTTAAGCAGCTTGCCTTTAGAAATAGTCATTCTTTTGTTTGTTCAGTTCTCGCCTTCGGTCTAAGCGTCAGTGGGAAGTGTAGGTAAAGCTTGGCATTCACCTTCATGCACTTCAGCTTGCTTTTGAGAATGTTTTCCTCTTAAAAGGGAGCTTTAAAAAATAGGAAGTTAAAAGATTTCCGTTGTGACAAAGATATTTTATCGAAAAAGTCAAGGAGGAAATAAACATAATACTCATTAAAAAGAATTCAAGGACCAGGAAGTCTAATTGGGCTGTCAGAAGACATCCTTGGGTCTGGTCTCCAGGGAGGAAGTCAGGAGGAAAAGCAGGGCCTCAGAAGACAGTTTTTTTTTTTCCTCCCAAAGCAAGTGACTCGGTCTGATGTGGGCCTTGGATCTGGTTCAAACTTGGAGCTACCAACCCTCTCCCCAGGGGTCTCTTAGCCTCTGTTTCCTACTTCATTGTGCTACCAGCACATTTCCAAGGGTGGCATTTCTCCTTTCACTACTATTTCCTGGTCATTCTTTCAAAGTGATTCCATGGAACTAAGGAAATAGGAAAGAAACGCTGCAGGACAGTATGTTATCTTGTGGGTGAGCTTGGTGTCTGTCAACATTACAGTCAATCGTGGCTGAGAATTTCTGTGAATAATGAATATCTAAATATTGAGTGTGTGTGTGTGTTCCTGTGCATATTTGTGTCCCATTCCTGTTGAATAAGTTAACAGGGATGAAGTAACTTATACTCAAAGGTAATTTTCACAGGTTAAAATCATCCTGGTGCAGTGTCTAGTCTTAGAGAAAATTCTTGAAGACAAAACAATTGATCTCAAGGGTTACAATTTCAGCCTCTGGCAGCACCTGTAGACTGCAGCCTGGGGAGCACTTCTAGATGCAGGGGAGAGGGTCTTGTTTCACAATCAAGAGAGATGCAAGGGAAAGGGCAAAGAAAATAGGGCTCCCTGGTCAGTCAGAGCAGATGAATCTACCGTGGTGTTGAAATGGAGACACGGCGTATTAGTTGGTTCACTCCACATTCATCTGGGCAGGCTGAGGACTTTTAAGGTGGTTACGTCACTTTACAGTGGGTAGTCTTTCAAAAGTCATAACTTAGGTCATACCATTCTCTTTAAAATCCCACAATGGTTCTATTTTACCCCTAATAAAAGACAAAGCCCTTTTAAGGGCTCAATGAAGCGCTAACACCTTGGCCTCCTTACCCTTCTGCCGTCCTCATCAATCCTGCCCTGTCTATGAGGTTTGCCTTGGAGCAATCCAGGCATGCTCTCTTCCTCAGGCTTTGCACTGACTGCTTTCTCTGCCCAGAAATGTTTTTATTTCTGGAAGGTCTACAAGGCCAATTTTTACTTTTTGCAAGTTTTGCTCAAAAGTCGTCTTCCTCAGGACCCATAACCACCCTGTTTAAGGCTTCAACTGCCTGGCGCTGCGTTACCACACTGGATTGATTGTTTTCCCACACAGCAGTTTATTGCATTCGAACACACTGTGCAGTCTACTTGTTTATCATGTTTAGTAGTTATTGTCTGTCTTTTTTTCACAATAATGGAAGCTCCAGAGGGCATGGAACGTACTTTAGTCAGGTGCTGAGTACATGACCATGGCTTAGCATAATGCTGCCTACTTAAGTTATTTGCTGGGTGAATCAAGTAGCGAAGGTGTAAACGCTGGTCATGGCTGTCTTTTCTTTGCTCAGTTCCCATCAAGAAGGTGTTTGTTTGTAGCTGCCCTAGAATCGTGCGTACTAGGCCAGCTCATAATTTTGATGCAACCTTGTGTTAGATCTGAGATGCAGACAAACTGTTAGGAAGTCAGAAAGAGCCTAAGGAAACTCCAGAAAGCCAGTGTGGTATGCAGTACATTTATGCTCAGAGTACATGAATATTGTTAATATCCCCTAGTAGGTAACAAATCTATTTTCAAAATGATTTCCTATGGAATAAATGCATGGCAACAACAGCCATAAAAGAAAGGCATAATGTGGAAAATTTTTTTATTGAACTTCATATATATATATGTATATATATACATATATATATATGAACACACACATATAAAACCAGTAGAAGTAAAAAAAATGTTATGAACAAAAATAAAAGATAATGGATTTATACTTAAAATTTATAACATGATTTTTAAAAATTCTCTTGTAATCTACAAGATATACTGAATGTAGTAATCTTTAGGATTTGAGTGGGGTGGTGGTGGCACACCCTTTAATGTTAGCGCTTGGGAAGCAGAGACAGGTGGATCTCTGAGTTTGAGGCTACCCTGGTCTACAGAGCAAGTTTCAGGATAGCCAGGGCTACACAGAGAAACCCTGTCTCAAAAAAAAATTAAATTAAACTGCAGATTTCTAATTGTCATTAACAACCGAGGACCTTCTTCTCCTTACTGTGTAAGGTAAGGAATTAAGGACACTTTTATTAATATTTCTTTTCTTCTTCTACCCTATATTTTAGCTAATGTAATCTGTTCATATCAGTTTTCAATTGCGTTATTATGCTAGCTCTGTCCTCAGTATTGGGTTGATACTTAAATAATATGCTAATGTGAATTTGTGAAGGGAAAACCTTTATTTATTGCTCCATAGTGGTAAAGGATGGCATCACAGTTCAATATCAATTAAGCAGCTATTCTAGAATTTAAAATAGAATTAAAAACAATTAAAAATATATCTAAATCCAGAAAAAGAGTATTTTTACAAAATAAAAATTGCACTTACTAATAGGAATATTGCATCTTGCATTCTATACTTGGGACGCTTAATTTCAATTGTCAACTGTCTGTGAGAGTGTTTTCAGGGTGGCCTGGGTGAGAAGAAAGACCTTCCTTGAATGGAGGCAGCACTGTCCAATGAGGAGGGGTCCTGGACTGAGCAAAAAGGATAAAGGTGGGGAGAGCATCAGCATCCATCTTTCTGCTCCCTGACTGTGGACTCGGTGTGACCTATTGTCTTATATTACTAATGCCACAGCTGGGGCATCTTCCCAACCAAAAAAAGCTATGAACCAAGATAAATCCTTCTTTTAAGTTGATTTTGTTATGGGGTTTTGATCCCAAAAAAGTATAACTGAAATTTTAGGTACACATAATTTTCTTTCCATAAATAGATCAGAAGATCTTATACTTGATAGTACTTCTTAGAAAGGTCAGTATGAAACAGCCATAGAAAATTATGAAACAAAGCATCAATCTTGTTATCGACTAGAAAATCTTATGCTTCTGTATATGATTTTGGATTATGTGATAACTGAAAGTTATTACACAAAGAAAAACTCACTTTACACACACACACACACACACACACACACACACACACACACACACACCAGCAAGGTTCTGAATGGAGTGTACTTCCAGGATCTGGAATAAGACGAGATTTTTCTCAGACTGAAATGTGCAAATTCACTTATGGAGTATGTGTGTCTGGGACTGTGTATGCATTGTAGTAGTAGGAGCAGCGGGGCTGCGTTGCCAGCACCCTAGCCGCCTGCTAGCTTATGCCCCGAAATAACAACACACAGATTGTATTAATTTAAACACTGCTTGGCTCTTTAGCTCTAGCCCTTACTGGCTAATTCTGATATCCCGATCAACCCATCTCTAATAATCTGTGAGCACCAGTCTTAATGAGCACCGGTCTTACCGGGAAGATTCTAGCCTACCTCCATCCTGGGTCGGAGCTTCATCGCGTGTGCCTCAGAGAGCAGAGCTATCCCCATGTCCGCCCAGGAGCCAGGAGCATGGCGTCTCTCTGAGGCGAGAGGAGAGCTGTCGAGTCTGAGCTCACTTCCTTTTCCTCCCAGCATTCTGTTCTGTTTACTCCTCCCACCTATGTTTTAACCTATCAGGGCAAGCAGCTTCTTTATTTAATTAACCAATGACCTTCCT